>NC_051232.1:9153449-9164072 GCF_015220715.1 Pygocentrus nattereri
TTATTCTGAGGTCACTGTGGAAAAATAGAAACACAAATGCATTAAATTCCATATTTTAGTGGACATTCCCTGATTGACAGCGAGTGGTTTGATGTTCTGTAAAACGCATTGATCATTAAAAACGTCTCTGGGGTTTCCTTTATTATGTGGAACACCGATGACGGTCAGCAACACCAGTGACTCCTATGGAGAAACAGGACAGTGGACGTTCCTGTAGAATGAATATAAAGGCCTTGAGCTGGACTGTTATTTAGAGATCATGAGTTAATTATCTTTTGATCTGAAGATAAAAAAAAGTTATCTTGATCACAAGATAGTCAAGTCCTGATCTCAAGATAACCTAGAAATGTATACTGACCTCATGGCCTCTTTGGCCTTCCTCACTGTTCTCAGTGTTCTGTGTTCTCACTGTGTTCCCACTGTGTTCTATGTTCTCAGTGTTCTCACTGTGACTTTCCCTCATTTGCTCGAAGACCCAGGCGGTCAGTAGAGTTTAGAGAAGCTGGTTTTAAAGCTCGGGCGTTTGTATCAGTGTGGGCTGATCATCGTTATCGTGAAGGAGCTCACTGCTAACACAGCACGCATGCGGTCAGTAACAGTGCAGGTGGGACTCAGCAGCCGGAGTCTCTCCACGCCACTCCCACGTCTCGGCGGTCACGAAGCGCCGCGTCTGATATCTGACTGAAGTAATTGCCAAAACAATTAAGCTGATTTTCTTCATTAAACTCTCTCCTTCAATGTTCTGTCCTATTCTGGCTCTAATGTGATTGAAGATCAAGTAAACAGAGTCGCTCTTAACGAACGAGCGGAGCCGCCCGCACAGACTCACCCAGGATGCGTATCATTACAGAGCTGGTTTCAGCTGCGCTAATGAGCTGGATTCATCTTCCCTCGCAGGTAATGCAGAGCATTTGCTTTTCAGCTTTTCCTTTGTTGTTGTTTTTCATTGCCGGTGCACGATGAGTCACTTCATTTCAAGGCCCTAGAATGTTTTTATAATTAAGCAAAACTACAAAACAGTTTTATTATTATTATTATTGTTATTACTTTTATTTTATTTATTTATTTATTTCCTTCAATTTCAATGCTTCTTGATGGTTAGACAGAGAGAAGTTCAGGCTCTGAGGAGGATCAGGTAATATGTGTGGAACTGAGGCTGTAGCAACTGGTAGGCCTACCCAATTGAAGGGGGGGTGGCATGCTGCTGTCCCCTAGACCCCGATGAAGGCCTCGAGAGCCAGCAGGAAGGAAGGTGGGGTCTGAACTCTGAGCGAGGACGGCGGGGAGAGGAGAAAAGTGAGTGAGTCCCACCAATGGTCCCACAGTGAGGCTCTTGTAGTTGTCATTGTTGCCAAACTCTGTCTGCCAGCTGTGCTCTCTTGGACTCCCAGCCATGGATGGCTTTTGCATCATTGAGGATCAAACTCGCAATCTCATGATGATGGGGCCAATGCTTAAATTCAGATTTTTAAAGAAAATGAAATTTGTTCGGTGACTGCAGTCAACGCATCACAGGCAATCAAAGTCACGGAGCTCTCCGTCAAGCTCTGGCTTATTATGTCAGCCCTGCAATCGCTGCCTAGCATCTGTTGCTACCCGACACTGCCTCAGGCCTTCTGTTCATTATGAGCATACTCACATGTACATCCACGTCGCATTAGCCACTTCAGTCCACTTTTGTGGTACATTGGTGCGTCCCTCATATTGGTCCAGGCAAGACTGGCCTGTAAATAAAGGAGCTGCAGTTTTTCTGGATAAAAATCGATATAATGTTTTCATTTCTGTACCGATTTCAATGAGTTTATATATGTACATGGCGTACAAAAAAGTTTTGTAGTTTTACGTTGTATCTCAATAGTTCTAACATTTTAACATTTTTTGTTCAATAATTCATTTCAGCTGTGTGCATTTGATCAGTTGAAGGTTACAGACACTATACAATGCAAACTTCAGATTAAATAGGGGTGCATGCTATGATGCTAAAGTAACATATTGCAAAGAGAATTCTGTTTATAAATTAGAAAGATAAGTGTCAATCAACAGAAACCAAGAAAAATTCTAAGAATGCTGGGAAGACAAGAGAAAATGATATGAGCAAAGAGAAAGAGAAAACTATGTAAAATCGACATTAAACTACCACATAATTTAACATAGCGGCACGGTGGCGTGGTGGGTAGCGCTGTCGCCTCACAGCAAGGAGGGCCTGGGTTCAATTCCCCGGCCGGGTGACCAGGGTCCTCTCTGTGTGGAGTTTGCATGTTCTCCCCGTGTCTGCGTGGGTTTCCTCCGGGTTCTCCGGTTTCCTCCCACAGTCCAAAGACATGCAGTCAGGCCAATTGGACATGCTAAACTGCCCCTAGGTGTGAGTGACTGTCTGTGTGTCTGCCCTGCGATGGACCTGTCCAGGGTGTATCCTGCCTTCCGCCCGAAGACTGCTGGGATAGGCTCCAGCTCCCCCCCGCGACCCTGACGGAGAAGCGCTTTAGAAAATGGATGGATGGATGGATGGATAATTTAACATAGTTTTCACTTTCAGCTGTATTGTTGGAAGGCATTTCAGGCATGGCAGTATGCTTTAGCCTGTGGTGGTGAGGTTTAGCATTTTGAGTTTGTTGTGTTTCCTCGTCTTCATACACTTTAGCTGTCTGATGTCTCAGGGAACCTAAATGTGTGTTTTCTGTCTAATTGGGTTACTTTTGTTCTTGCAGACAAACAGCAAACATGTACTACATTTATCTTCAATAATTTTCCACATCCAATAAAAAGTCAATACCACCATATTTCACAATATTTTTCTCCTCTCAATGTAAACTGGGAGGTCCTGATCTTGGGTAACACTTCCATAGGCATTCCCCTGACCAATCACAAGGCTGCGTCTCTTGCCCCGCCCACACAGAATTTGAGAATCAGAGGAGCTTAGAGAGCTAAAGCTAAGCCAGCATAACCAAAAGGTAGTGAGCTAGCCTGCATGTCTAGCTGCATTGTTGCTCATTCACTCGTTTATCCAACACGATTTGTTCATTCCATGTTCATTCACCATTTGTTCATTCCATCATTCACACATTACTTTGACTGTTTGTTCGTCCATCCGTTTGTCCGTCAAGTCTGCATGTGTGCTCATCCACAACTTTTTTCAAAACCTGGATACTGATTTTAGTGCGGTATGAGGGGCAGAGCTGGCTAGGAGTATTGGACACAGAGCTGTCAATCACTGCTCATTAGCCACGCCCCATGCAGTTCTCAAATAGGTCTGGTCAGCGGTTTTGAAAGGGGTAATATGTAAGTTCACTCTACACAGTCCCTCCTCCTCCATCTTCTTTTTCTCCTGATTACTTACCTGTCTAGAAGAAATGTTGCAATGTTACCAGTGTAGAAGAAATGTTGCATCAAACTTCACCCCTTTACTCTCCGAGACCGGCTACTTCTGCATCCTCCCAAGTTGTACTAATGGCACTCTGGACAGTGACTGTCTACAGTCTACAGTGACTCACTATCACCTCCTGAGGAATTAAGCGATATTATGGGCCAGAGCTAGCTGGTTATCATGCTAACCTCAGTATCTCTGCAACAGGTGAAATTTTCCCTGAACTGACTCAAAACCCATGTACAATAGAAGTCAATGGGCACATGCGGAACTCTGCAGTGGAAGGTGTCTGTAAATGAAAGGGCTTTTTCATCTTTTCTCTTTCATTGTTTTTTCTCTTTTGTTTAGCATGTTGTAGCTTTTATGCATGTAAACGGTCTTCAAATTCAAAGCCAGTCAGAACAAAGTGGCTGACCACACAGAGCACACTGGGCTCTCCAGGAGGCAAGGAACAGTATGAGAACAGTGAAGTACTTTTGGAACATCAAAGCATGTAAATCTATTCTAGTACCCCAAAAATAAAAGTATGAACATGACAGACACACTTTAAGCTGTCACTGTGAGTGACCTGTACAGAGTAAATTGGAGCTGTTTCTGAGCAGAAGAGAGACATAAATGTGAAATAATGCACGATGTAAAGCGAACAGCTCGGGTGTAAATGTTTATTAGTCACCACTTCACCTGTGTGTGTGTGTGTGTGTATGTGTGTGCGCAGTAGTGTGATGTCATCACTACCTATTCAATTCATTTATTTATCTCAAAAAACACAGGATGATGAAAGTAAAGGAGGCAGTGCTTTTGATATCTGTGGGGCCTTAACGCAACAAAAAGATCATTAAATCAAAACATAGACAAACAACAAAAAATTGGTAGCACTTCATAAAAACAGGCCATAATAAACAGCAACTTAATTATCTAATCGTTTGTTAACGACTGTCAATAATTATATGCAAGCTGCTGAAACAAAACCTCTTAACCTGTGATGGAAGTAAATGGAAGCATATTTTTTCCCTTCTAATTTTAAATTGTTTCTGTTGGTCTGTTCATCTGAAATTTTAACACATTGTAAAGATTCTAAAGTCCAGGGACATGTTTGCAACCACCTAGGATCTCATAGTAACAGCCTGGCAAGAAGAAGCTTAGCAACCACCCTTGAAACCAAGGCAGCAGCATAGTGACAGCTTAGCAACCACCAGGGGTATCATTGAAATGGGCTAGCAACACACTGGCAACCACCTGGGTCTTCATAGCGAAGGTCTAGCAACACTTTAGCAACCACCTGGTCTTCATAAGGATACCATAGCAACAGCCTAGTATGAAAAACCTTAGCAACCACCTTTGAATCCAAGACAGCAGCTTAGCAACAGCTTAGCAACCACCAGGGATACCACAGGAATTCCCTAGCAAAACTATAACAACCTTCTAGGTCCTCATAGTAAAGGCCTAATAACACCATAGCAACCACCTGGGTCTTCAAAGCATAGACCCAGCAACAGCTTTGCCAAGCTAACAATGTTCATTTACAAATTTTCAAGTTGTAGTTTAAATTATGGCATTTATTAATGAAAACAAAATGATTTCATAATAATTAAGTCATTAATAACTATTAGAAAATGATTAAATTGCTGTTTTTTTTATAAAGTGTTACCAAATGAATTGATTATTTAGGCAATCAGGCCACAAAGTTTTAAAGCCCCAAATGTTTTAATACATTTTCAGCACTTTCGTCTTCGTATTTATGGCAATACGGTGTATAAATTAAACGATGAGCTACACAGATTAAAAATAATAATAATAAAAAAACAAACATTATATATAGATATATATATAGATATAGATATATAGATATTTATAGAGATAAATGTGTAGTCAGTTTTGAAGCTTGTAAAAGAGTACAGTACACACTTCGCAGACATGAAGAGAAGCACGGAACCGGATGGAGTTTTTTTTTCTTCTTTTCAGGCTTGAGAACGTTTCACACCATCATTCGTTCATCCATCTCTCTTTTTCTCCATCCTCCATCCGTGTGTTGTTGTTTACAAATAGAGTAATAATAATAATAATAATAATAATAATAGCTCCAGGAAAAAACACTTGACCCCACGAGAAAAGAAAAAAAGAACAAAATAAACGATATAAAAACAGTCTAGAACCGAGGGTTCGAGCTGCGCTTTGTACAGTCAGATTGTACAGTGTCTGTGTGTTTATGAGACAGATAAAGGGCTCAGGTCGGTGGAACGTTTTCAGAAGTTTTCGTCTTTCCGTCTTTCTGACGCTCCGTCCGTGTTTTGTTTTTTTTTCTGTTTCTATTCCTCAGTCCTGCTGAGAACATCCTGGAGGCTGCTGGTGCGTCTCAACGTCCAGGCCCAGCACCAGCGAGCCAGCTTGATCAGGGAAAACAAAAAAAACGTTGCTTTTGGCCGCTCGCTTTACTGTGCAAAGAAAGAAGAAGGAGTAGAAGAAGAAGCTCATGCCGTTTCAGACATGTCCACGCGGAAGGTGCTAGGAAATCCTTTTGCGTGCTAAAAGACGAGAGAAAAAGCTTTCGTTAAAAAAGAGCTCGGCTACTCTGGAGTTTGGCACTAAATCAAATACACGTTTTCACCCTTAGCGCAAATGTGGTTCACCAGCCAAAACGTTTCTCTCATGCCTCTTAAAGGAACTATATGACATATTGACTGTACCTCATCATAATATGACCACAATGTGTAATCAGAGATTATGAAACATGAATACGGGCTACTCTGGCATCAGCGCTACAGTCAGCATGTTTCCTGTCCAAAGCAGAAAGTCTATTTGTCTTCTGGCCTGCCTTGTGGTCTCGGCCCGCTGCCCATCTCCCAGCACCATTTCGACACCCTAGGTTGCCAGATATGAAGCAATTTGGCCGGCAAACACAGATGCACCCACTGAAGCCAACAAACTGGACTAGCAGAGAAAATATTAGATTCTACTCCACCTAAACAGCCTTAACATCTTCCTAAAAATCTAAAACTGCTTCATGACCAGAGCTGCAGTGAAACACCAGTAAATACTGATGATGTGTTTGAAAGATAAAGAGCCCAGAAGGACTTTCAGACAGAGTTAGCTGATTTTCTTCTGGTCTGGTAAGCAGTGAGCTTCAGCTAAGGTTAGCTAACCTTAACTAAGTTAGAATGCCTGCTAGCAGGGATGGACATTTTAATAATTCCAGCATTCATATACTTTGATTCATATACTATTCACCAGCTTCTTGTTAGAATTTTCCCATTCCACCTTAAATGGTGCAGGGGTTACATTCTGGCATCTCAGGTACTTGTTCATATTGCCCCATTCCACCTTAAATGGTGCTGAAGTTACATTCTGGCACCTTAGCTTCTTGTTTGATTTTTCCATTCCACCTTAAATTGTGCAGCAGTTACATTCTGGCATCTCAGGTACTTGTTCAAATACTTTGCTCCACCTTAAATGTTGCATCAGTTACATTCTGGCACCTTATGTAAGTGCTGCAATATTTAAGGTGGAACGGAAAATTCAGGCAAAAAGCCGAGTTGCCAGAATGTAACTTCAGCATCATTTAAGGTGGAATGGGAAAATGACAACAAGAAGCTGGTGAATAAGAAACTGACATCAGCTTCTTCAAGGTAGAGAGTTCTTTCAGATCAGAGGGCTTTTGTTTTCCGGATATCGGGCTTAGCTTTGGCTACTGTTCATAGCAAGCCATGCAATAACCAACACTGCCAAAGTTAGCATAGCTAGCTACTTTCGTCCATGTTCATAGCCAACAGTGAATCATTCGGTGTCAGAGACCTCATCGTCACGTCTGTTAGAGATCATCTAACAGCTCCACCCGCTGTGATTCCAGTATGTGATGATTTAGGCCTAAAGTTAGCGTCATGCTAATTGGCGGGCTGTAAGCTTCCACTACTTGGCTGCATTAGCTTCATAGCTGCAGTGCTAAAGCTAAAGAAACGTGTCTTGGCTGATTGACCACATTCAGGGTAATAACGGGGTAGATTTGATTTGTCCCCAAACTATCGCTTTAAAGCAAAGCATCACCGTTTGGGCAGTTATTTACACAGCAGCAGCTCGTATCACAGCCAGGGATGACAACAGAGAGAGTTTCGGTGATGATGGGCGGCAAAGCGATGACATCACGCATGCAAAACACATGCAGGTTCAGAGGTTGTAGCTGGATGCAAACACAACACGTAGAAATGCACTTTATTGGACACGCCCACCTTGTGTTTCTACACACTGGCCACTTTATTAGAAACATCTACCTTGTGTTTCTACTAACTGGCCACTTTATTAGAAACACCCACCTTATGCTTCCACTGACTGGCCACTTTATCAGAAACACCTACCTTATGCTTCCACTGACTGACCACTTTATTACAAATGACCACCTTAAAGCAGTTTAGCGCCAGCCATTCATTCTATAGTAATTTAGCCCCACACATTCAGTCTACAGAAGTTTAGCCCCACGCATTCAGTCTACAGTAATTTAGCCCCACCCATTCAGTCTACAGTAGTTTAGCCCCACCCATTCATTCTATAGTAATTTAGCCCCACACATTCAGTCTACAGCAGTATAGCCCCACCCATTCAGTCTACAGTAGTTTAGCCCCACCCATTCAGTCTACAGTAGTTTAGCCCCCACCATTCAGTCTACAGTAGTTTAGCTTTAACGATCGGCCACTCCAGTCCTCCATGTAACTTTGTTTTTCTTTGGTCCTGTCAATGTGCTTCCTTGTTTTGATTCTTCCCTGTCCTGTCACCTTGTTTCCAGACCCTGTCCTTGATTGTTCTCACCTGTGTCTTGTTAACCTGTTCCTGTATTAAAGCCCTGTGTGTTTCCCTAGTTGTTTGCTGGTCCTTGTATTGTATCTTCTGGCCTCAGTTGTATTTCCTGTTCTCTGTTGTTGTGTTTAGCTTGTGTTTTCTTATGTCATGTCTGTCCGTCGTTCTCTTCGTGTTGGCTCTTTGACCCTGGACTGTTTAGACCCTGATTATGTGTTCGCCCCTAATAAATCTCGCTTCTCTCAGCAGAGGCGTCCGCTCCCCCATTGCTCCCCCGCGTTACATTACCCCTTCTGCGTTAATGAATAGAAAATATTTAAATAAAGACATTCAGAGTGGTTTGGATTGAAATGCTCATTTCTACTCTCTTAAAAACTTGGTTCTTCCTGAGTTCTTTAGTAAAGACAATGGTTCTATATAGGACCATGAACACTCAAAGAACCATTTGCTTGTTTAAATGGTTCTTTGCATGGTCAAATGGTTCTTCAGATTGATGGAAAATGCGTTGTCTGGTTTTATATAGCATCAAAAAACAGCAAGCTTGTAATCGTAACAATAGTAGAACCCTTTTTGGTGCTATATAGAACAATTTTCAGAAATGTTCCATGTAGAACCAAACCTAACACACATTATATCAATCTGAAGAACCACTTCACCATGCAAATGGTTCTTTGAGTGTTCATGATTCTATATAAAGCCTCATTCTCCAGTATGTTCCCAAGTTTGTTATTAAATGTGTTCTTGAGGAAGGTTCTAAGAAAAAGTCTACATCATGTTCTTGAAATGCAGAACTGTTCTCACCTTTGAGCTCTTGAGTGTGTATAGATTCACACTGGTGAAAGACTTCGTCAAAACTGCATGAGAAGAAATGTCTTCATTGGTGAATGAGGCCCAGTGTCTTTACTAAAGAACCCTTGAAGAACCATCTTTTTGAAGACTGTAGAGAAACTCAGAAGTCAGAACCGTTCCCAGTGGTGGTGATGGGAACCAGAGGTCCCCCTCTAAAAGCTCCTCACAGAAAGTTCCTACATGAACTGGTTCTGAATTCACTGCCTGATGACTGAGACGCTGTTTTATGAGAGTTTAGAGAACTTCAACTCCATTCATGGTGGAGGGAGACATGCAGGGCGCTGTGCGGCAAAATAGTCCCCAAAGAAAACTCATTATTCCAGATTTTCCACTATTTTCCATCATCATCATTCCATATAAACTCAGAAGACTCGTGTAGGTTCTCTGGTGGTTCTGGATGGTAAATAAAGTGTCTATATCTGTGTTGTCGTCATGGCGATGACTGGTTTCCATCACCACCACTGTAAAGACGTCTGAACCATTTCACACCAAACCGCTCTGGATCTCTCTGATTAAACCTAAAATATGGTGTGTTTGTGTTAGATATTATACATCTTTTAATGTATGTCACATGAAAGACCACAGCAAGGAGAAAATGTCCAGAAAAAACAAAGCTTGTACATCAGGTGGAATTAAGAAAAATACATACATGACCTTTGACCCCTTTAACAGAAGTGTTCAGAGTAGACTTTTAACATAGATATTCAATCATCACAGAGTCGAGGTCTATAAAGACAGACGCCAAAGGGTGCTAGCATGCTAATTGTGGTATGGATACACATATGACATAGTGGTCACTTCAGAGATATACTGACCATACATTTCAGTTCTGCCCTTAAAAAAACATGTATTTATTTAACATACCTGGCCACTTTATCGGAAATCTCTTCCTTGTAGCTCCAGATGTGTTTACAAGTACAATGTGAGTGTTTCTAATAAAGTGGCCAGTTAATGGAAGCACAAGATTAGGTGTTTCTAATAAAGTGGCCAGATAGTGGAAGCACAAGGTGGGTGTTTCTAATAAAGTGGCCACATAGTGGAAGCACAAGGTGGGTGTTTCTAATAAAGTGTCCAGTGAGTTGAAGCACAAGATTAGGTGTTTCTAATAAAGTGGCCAGTTAGTGGAAGCACAAGGTGGGTGTTTCTAATAAAGTGGCCAGTCAGTGTGATCACAAAAAGTTTCTAATTAAGTGATCAGTGAGTGGAAGCACAAGCTAGGTGTTTCTAATATACTGGTCACTGAGTGAAGTAAATCTGTTATGATGAGCAACTTGAGGACTAAGTATTCATAAATTTCATAAAATGAAATACTGTACATTTTAATACAAGGTGATCGAAGGTCAGTGAAAGGATGATGAATTTGCTGTGACATACAAACATGGCACTTTGTTGATATAAAGTGAAATGGCATTTATTGTATTTGTGCACTTGTATGTGTCATGCATGTGCGGAAGGCATTGTGTTTAAGTTCAGCTGAAGAGAAAGTCACAGCACCATGAGTGTTAGCCAGTCAGGTGGAAGAGCAATCAACCATAGGAGAAGCCTCCACCAGTATAAAGAGGAAGAGAAGATTATAAGTGGACACCACTCCAAACTTTCAGTCCAAAAAAAGTTCTTTATTAATATAT
>NC_051232.1:9169172-9184172 GCF_015220715.1 Pygocentrus nattereri
TCGGTTATTCATTCAGTCTAATGAGAAACTGTAGAACAGACTCGGTTTATATCACAATACCTACATTTAGAGCCGGTTATTCATTCAGTCTAACGAGAAACTGTAGAACAGACTCGGTTTATATCACAATACCTACATTTAGAGTCGGTTATTCATTCAGTCTAATGAGAAACTGTAGAACAGACTCGGTTTATATCACAATACCTACATTTAGAGTTGGTTATTTATTCACTCTCCTGCGTTAACCTGCCAAGCTCTGTGTGTCATGAGTCAATCACACGCTGCTGTGTGAGAAATACATGCACACCCCCGTCGACTCACACAGAGCAGCTGTTACTCATACACACTTTGATCTCCCCCCACACAGCGATCCGCACTGACTCAGAAAAAGATCAACATCAGCAACAGCTCAAACCTCGGGTTCTGCAGAAAATACAAAACATCACATTCTGCACATTCACACACCAACCATAACACACACACACACACACACACCTGTTTAACACACACACACTGAGAGCTCCACTAACACACTTTGTACACACATACATACGCATACATCAATATTACGCTTTTCATATATCGCCGCTGTCGGAAAAGGTAACTTTACAGGAGAAGGAAAAAACCTACTTGACTTTTAATGTAAGTCAATGGAACCAGACGTCTTTCCACGTCATTCTGGACTGTTTCTTTTGTTCCCTTCATCATGAAATTCACAGAGAATGTAAAGAGCAGCAGGCTTTTTCAAATTATGTCAAAAACTGAAAAACTGCTAAAAAATGCATACGTGCGGTTTTCATCCGACAGCAGTGACATACATGTGTACGTCTGTCGCTGCAGTTGAAGCAAAACCTCCTTTCTCCATTTCTGTCGTTTTCAACTTTCTGACCTAATAAATTCAGCTGTTTTCCTTTCCACTGTGTGTAAATTGTGTGATGAACGGACCAAAAGAATCGACCCAAAATGATTTAGAAAGACGTCTGGTTCCATTGACTTACATTAAAAGTCAAGTAGGTTTTTATTTACTTGTAACGACAGTTAAAATAAAATTATTTACAAGTAATTTTGAACCGTTGTTGTTGATCCACTCATGACAAAACTTTGACGCAAGGCCAAAGGATAAGTCAAGCTTTCAGATAATGCAAAGGTTTTGGTGTGAAATATTTCTGAGAAGATCAGATATGAAATAATCTACTCACAGAAAAACTGAGAGAATAGAAACAAACAGAAGCTCCAGAGACAACGTGTCTCCTAACAACCACCTGGAAGAGCTGATAGACCCCAAAACTACCCCCATCAGATAAACAGCACTGAAAGCTTTGATCTCTGAGAGAGAGGAGAACATCAAGCTGCTTCAGATCTGAAAACATCCACAGGTGTTTCTGTCCATCCTTCCACTGTGAGAAGACCAGGATGTGTAGCTGATCAAGAAGAACCTCACTGAGAAAAGGAGACGGACACATCAAACAAAGAAGCTGGACCATGAACTGACCACCCCAGAGTCCAGACCTCAGCACCACTGAATGGGTTTGATTAGTTCAGGAAATCAACCAGCTTCTCAGACTGAGCTCTGGAGGTTGAATGAAGGTGAAATGTGGACATATTAAACTCTAAATTCCCCAATAAAATGTATAATAATCTGATATAATCTGTGCTAAAAATCCGTAGCTTTCTTTTTCGGCTGTTTCTACTGGGAACGCGTAAAATATATGGGATGCATTTTGACTCCGTGCTGAAAAACAATGGTGTGTGAATTTATTCATTGTAAAAACTCACAACTGTTTCCAAAGAGAGCCGTGTGGACCTGCTCCCGTTAGCATATGCTACTTTTTCCGTTGTTCAAAACTTCAAAACATGAGGTTTTCCGCAATCTGTTAGTTGATACATTCACCATCTGGTGTGTTGAGCCTCAACAGATTTCAAAATACCCAGCCTGTATATATTTACTGAGGCATTTCCTTTATTAGTCTTCATTTCCACTGTTTAGAAACAAATCTAGCTGAGACATTCCTCAATTTAGAAAGCGTCAACCTCCAAAACTCAATTCTGAACAGTTCTACAGTCTGACCGCTGCTTATAAACACCAATCAGACATTATTTTCTATCTTAATCCATACGACGGAGCTTCTCCAGGTGCTGGAGACTCTCTTAACCTCAGTACAGACTCATGCATATTGTAATCTCACCGTCCAGCCCAATTAGCTGAGCATGATAAATACCTAATTGTATAATTTGCACTAGAAAGTACGGCGTACGCGACTGCCCGAAGTCCCGAAAGCTCACTAATGAGTCATGAGTCAAGTGTACTTGACCAATCAAGTGTTGGAGGAAGCAGCTGGGATGGAGTTTGATAATTTCCCCAAAATAAACCAGATTTACCGTCAAATCTCCTTTAACCTAATTCGTCCGGAGCTTTCGCAGCAGATATTATCTCGGAGTGGTTAAGCAGAGCAAACGGACGGCAACAGTGGAGCTCCAGTGTGATAAGGAGGAAACACTGATGAGAACCGAGATAAGAAGAAGAAGAAAGAATTATACGGTAGTTTTCCGGTTTTAGCTGTGCTAATGGACTACAGCCCATGTTTACAGACAAGTCCACACGGTGTCACAAACCACATAATTGTCTATCAGAGATCCCAAACAACAAAAAATGCTTTGAGGAGAACAGTTAGCACCAAAAAAGCATCGATCACTTGCTAGCAACGTTGGCCTCATAGCTGTAGAGCTAAAACTGAAGAAGGACACTAGACGTGTCTCGGCTGAGCGACTAGATTTGTGTTCAGGTGGGAATTTTCGTTGTTTTAACCCTGGAAATCCAGCATCATTGCTTCGTTTCAGTTCTCTGAAAATAAAATTTGCTTTCTTTTCTAGAAATTAGAGAATGTGGACTGGCTAGGAAGCTCCAGTTTGACCATGAGGATAGCCAATGGGAGGCTCATTCAATCAAATGGACAAATAATGTTTATTATGCTATTAAGATAATGAAGCTTTTTTACATTTATTCCAGTGCTGTCACTGTATTACAGCCAACGAAACCAGCACACTCTCCACCGAGCTCTTATTACGTCAGCTCACCAAACCTAGGGCTTAGCAACTGTTGCTGTCCACCGTTGCCTCAAGCCTTCAGCTTTCTATTAGTGAACTTAAAAGATTCCCGAAATATAATTTTGTTTTCTATGAGTGCTGTCACTGTATTATAGCCAATGAAACCATCACACTCTCCACCAAGCTCTTATTTTTGTCAGCTCACCAAACCCAGGGCTACTGTTGCTGTCCACCATTGCCCCAAGCCTTCAGCTTTCCATCAGTGAATTAAAGAGATGTGTTGGTTGAAAGATGCAGTGGGAGCTCTAAAAGTCAGATCCAAAATAGAATATGATGTTTTGTATCCACTTCCAAAGCTGATGAATAAAAATCACAGAACCCATGAAAGGGTTCTCCTGGTTCCCTGTGGACTTCAGTGTTCAGTAATGTTATTGTGTTTTGGGTACCAGAGTTTTATCACACACTTCTGTAACATAAGAACAGTTCAGCCAGTCTGCATTGAAGCCCCTCTAGTAACTGAATAATAAGCCTTAGTATGTAATAAGCCTGGGGTTTTAAGGGGTCAAACCAATTCCTATTAGAAAGCAAAACCATCAGGTATCAATCCAAATGGTTCTTTTCTCAGCAGGGCAATTGATATTGATAGTGTTCTGTGAATTTCAATGCATTTTTACTACAAAAGCCCCTAAAATATCTAAGCAAATGCATCGAGTCATCAAAGGTAAGACATAAATGGATCATGAACATTTGGTAGCAGTACGCTTTAGCCTACAATGATCCTGTTTAGCTGTTTCTTCATCTTTGTATTTTTCAGCTGTCTGATTTGGACTTGGTTGTCGTGATGTGGTAGAAGGTGTCTGGGGGGAGGGGTTCTGCAGTGTTGGTTATGTTAATGTCAATATATTTTTCTGGTTGATTGGAATATGATTTAAGGGTGAAAGCACTGGAATAGTATACTGACCTCACTATAAGGGAAGAAATTGGGGTTTAAACTTATGAATCACTGTTGTTGTTGAAATTTTTTTTGTATCTTGTATCTCCACATTTGTAAAGGAGAAAGAAAAAACATACTTTACTTTTCATGTACAGTCAATGGAACCAAAGTTTTTTTACAAGTCAAAAACTGAAAAATGACAAAAGTTATTGCTCCAAAACGTTAGTTACCAAGCTGCCTTAATATTTTCAGTTGTTTAAACTTCAAATAATATGTTAAAAATAAATCTTAAAAAATGTAATATGTTAATAAGTATAAAATATGGCACTTATAAAACCTGAAATAATCATTTAAAAGTCAGAAGTGTCGCGTCGGGAGTTTTTGTATGTCACCCACAGAGCATCAATAAGAAGCTCCGGCTCGATGTTTAGGCCTCACATGATCTCAAATTCAACATTATACTGATAAAGATAAATGATAAAGTACAATGACAGTAGCAGATAATTCACGTAGTTGTTCTTCCGTAAGCTGCGTGCAATTCCAGATTTCCACCAGAGAGGCCGCCAAATCCCCAAATCTGACATAGTGCCACTTTAAACTCAGCAATAGAATGCACCACATCTGTGTTCGTTGTAGAGGACACGTCGCCTAGAAAATCAACAATGTGTTCATTTCTTTAAAAAGAATTTAACTATATATATAACTCAAATGATATCATAACTGAAAAGATGCTGAGATTTTCGTTGAGATGCTGAGATGGTTTGGACATGTGTTGAGGAGGAATAGTGGATATATTGGGCAAAGAATGTTGGAGATGGAGCTGCCGGGCAGAAGGAGAAGAGGTAGACCTCAGAGAAGGTTTATGGATGTAGTGAAGGTGGACATGGAGATGGTTGGTGTGAAAGTAGAGGAGGCAATGGATAGGGCAAGATGGAAGCAGATGATCCGCTGTGGCGACCCCTAAAGGGAGCAGCCGGAAGAAGAAGAAGAAGAAGAAGAAGATATCATAACTGAAAGGGAACCTGTTTGAGATGCACTCTGCGAATATAAAAAGTTCAATAAACACGACGCAGGCGAGAGCAATAACGCCTGAGCGTATGTATGAGTGGAGCTCTGGGTTTAAAGAAAGGGTTTGTGTCTGAAATATTCCCTCTGATGTCAGTTTAGTGGAGTTTAAATGCAGCTGCAGCTGCGCTAAACTTTCCCCAAAGCATCGTAACACAGCGGCTATCATTACACACACACACACACACACACACACAGATAATACAGATAGTACAGATAATGCACTGTGAAGCCTCTAATGTTGGGTTTCCCTTTAATGACAATTACGGCTCATCAGAAATCATCTCTTATAGATTTCGGGGAAATCCTAAGCCGCCAAATGGATCTTAGATATTTACTGTAAAACCCTTTAACCATCAGACTAAATGAAATCTGTTCTTCCTCTGCTGTTTCATCATCGCTCACCCAATACTGATGATGAAATATACTAACAGTCAGAGGTTTGGGTGCATCTGCTATGGTGTGTATACAGTGTGTGAAATCCCACCCTGGTTTTCAGGGGGTCCCATGTTGGCTGGGACATGGGACGGCGTAATGTCCTGAAACGTGATCATTGAAAATAAATTACTGCTTTCTTTAAGAGACACACAGAATTTAGATTTTTAGACAATTAGGGTGTCCAAGAGGTTAAATAGGGGATCCTGGAACCCCCACCAATACACATAATTCCACCAAATCCCATTTATCTCAATGACATCCTTGGGTCGCTGTAATTTTGAGCCATTTTTTTGAGAGATTTTTTATCAAAATGCCCATTTTTCATGTAATTAATGGTGAATTGCTAAAATTTACATTCACTTTTACAACAAATGAAGCTCAAATAAAGCAAATTTAAGAGCTTTTAAACGCTTTTTAAGTTGTTATAGTGCTGGTTTGCCGTGTTACCCAACCTTAAACGGCCAAAGCTGCAGAAAGTTCAGTAGAGACAGTGGTTCTACATAAAACCATGAACACTCAAACAGCCATCTGCATGACTAAAGGCTTCTTTAAATCGTGAAATGGTTCTTCGAATTGATGTAGAATGTGTTGTAGACAATAGTAGAACCATTTTTGGTGCTATATAGAACCATATACAACACATTCTCCATCAATCTGAAGAACCATTTCACCATGCAAAGAACCCCTTGAGCACGCAAGTGGTTGAGTGTTCAAGGCTCTACATAGCACCACTGTCACCACTAAAGAACCCTTGAAGAACCATCCTGTACAGTGTACACTTCTCCATAACATAAGTGTGTGAGGCATAATCAGAGATTCAGAGGGTTTGGAGTGAAATGGTTCAGACATCTTTACAGTGGTGGTGATGGGAGCCAGGCGTCACCATGACTACAACACAGATATACATTTTATTTAGCATCCAGAACCACCAGAGAACCTACACGAGTCTTCTGAGCTAAAATGGAATGTTGATGATGGAAAATAGTGGAAAATCTGGAATAATCAGTTTTCTTTGGGGACAATTTTGCCGCACAGCGCCCTGCATGTCTCCCTCCACCATGAATGGAGTTGAAGTTCTCTAAACTCTCATAAAACAGCGTCTCAGTCATCAGTCATCACTCTCTCTCTCTCTCTCTCTTTCTCTCTCCCTCTCTCTCTCTCTCTGTGTCTCTCTGTCTCTGTCTGTCTCCCTCTCTCTCTGTCTCTCTCTCTCTCTGTGTCTCTCTCTGTGTCTGTCTGTCTCTCTCTCTCTCTGTCTCTCTCTCTCTCTCTCTCTCTGTGTCTCTCTGTCTCTGTCTCTCTCCCTCTCTCTCTGTCTCTCTCTCTCTCTCTGTGTCTCTCTCTGTGTCTCTCTGTGTCTGTCTGTCTCTCTCTCTCTCTCTCTCTCTCTGTCTCTGTCTCTCCCTCTCTCCCTCCCTCTCTCTCTCTCTCTCTCTGTGTCTCTTTCTCTGTGTCTCTCTGTGTCTGTCTGTCTCTCTCTCTCTCTCTCTCTCTCTCTCTCTCTCTGTCTCTGTCTCTCCCTCTCTCCCTCTCTCTCTCTCTCTCTCTCTCTCTCTATGTGTGTCTCTTTCTCTGTGTCTCTCTGTGTCTGTCTGTCTCTCTCTCTCTCTCTGTCTCTCCCTCTCCCTCCCTCTCTCTCTCTCTCTCTCCCTCTCCCTCCCTCTCTCTCTCTCTCTCTCTCTCTCTGCCTCTCTCTCTCTCTCTCCCTCTGTCCCTCTCTCTCTCTTCCTCCTGCTGGGTTTTATTTTAGCATCGTTCTGCTTCTCTCTGCACTTTCTGCCCTTTTCCAGAGCTCATCACATCGTTTTATCAATGAGCTGCAAAAAAACCTCAGTGCATCATCAGGACGGAAAAAAGTCAGAAAAAATTAGCTTTGGAGCAGAAATGTGGGAGGGTGGGTGGGGGTGGGGTGGGATACAAAGAGGGGAAGATAGAGAGAAGAGAGAGAAGGAGAGGAGGAAGATTAGTTTCTACTAGGAATTATTTAGTACGTATTATGAATTACTCAGTATCTACTAGGAATTATTTAGTATTTACTAGGAATTATTCAGTATCTACTAGGAATTATTTAGTATTTACTAGGAATTATTCAGTATCTACTAGGAATTATTTAGTGCTTAGGAATTATTTAATATTTACTAAGAATTATTCAGTATCTACTAAGAATTATTTAGTACTTATTATGATTTACTCAGTATCTACTAGGAATTATTTAGTGCTTACTATGAATTATTCATTATCTACTAGGAATTATTTAGTATTTATAGGAATTATTCAGTATCTTCTAGGAATTATTTAGTGCTTACTATGAATTATTCAGTATCTACTAGGAATTATTTAGTACTTATTATGATTTACTCAGTATCTACTAGGAATTATTTAGTGCTTACTATGAATTATTCATTATCTACTAGGAATTATTTAGTATTTATAGGAATTATTCAGTATCTTCTAGGAATTATTTAGTGCTTACTATGAATTATTCAGTATCTACTAGGAATTATTTAGTACTTATTATGAATTACTCAGTATCTACTAGGAATTATTTAGTATTTACTAGGAATTATTCAGTATCTACTAGGAATTATTTAGTACTTAGGAATTATTTAATATTTACTAAGAATTATTCAGTATCTACTAAGAATTATTTAGTATTTATTATGAATTATTCAGTATCTACTAGGAATTATTTAGTACTCATTATGAATTACTCAGTGTCTACTAGGAATTATTTAGTACTTATTATGAATGATTCAATATGTAATATGAATTATTCATCATCTACTATGAATTATTTAGTAAATTCCTTTAAGAAGTCCCAAACTCTAAATAATAATACATCCATGATAATAATAATAGTTTCAGATCAGGTTCACACTGTGTCTGTATTTCAGGCTGTAAAACGTTTGTGTTTGTGCGTCTGTCTGGTGTGTGAGTGTGTTAAATCGTGACGGCAGCAGTTGATCTGATTAACTTCTTTGCCTGTCACTCACAGATAATCGTCAGTCAAACGTTAGTGCGCTAATTCCATGCCTGTGATTTTTCACACCTCTTTGTTTCTCAACAAACATACAATGATTATTCATGAGGACCCCCCCGCCCCCCCAACACACACACACACACACACACACACACACACACACACACACACACACACAGATCACACTCTCTTTTCTGGTTCTCTCCACTCTCTCTCTCTCTCCCTCTCTCTCTCTCTCTCTCTCTCTCTCTCTCTATCTCTTTCTCTCTCTGTCTCTCTCTCTCTCTCTCTCTCTCTATCTCTTTCTCTCTCTGTCTCTCTCTCTCTCTCTCTCTCTCTCTCTCTCTCTGAAACAGGTCTTAAATCAGACTAAATAAGTTAGTTTTGTATTGACTGAGTAATTGAATTATATTTGGCAACCCAGTGACATCATACTGAGAAGGAAAAAGGTCAGAAGAAAAAGGCACACACACACACACACACACACACACACACAAACTCTACACGCACATCAATAAGACACACACTCTTCAAGCTTCCCTGCCGACAACACACACCCAAACAATTGGAAGGGGAAAATAATGAAAGTCCTCAGAAATGTCAGCCCCACCTCACTCAGCTGGGCTTTCCGCTTCACAACACAGCATCCACAACACAGCATCCACAAGACAGCGTCTCCAACACAGTGTCCACAACACAGCATCCACAACACAGCATCCACAAGACAGCGTCTCCAACACAGTGTCCACAACACAGCATCCACAATACAGCGTCTCCAACACAGTGTCCACAACACAGCATCCACAATACAGCGTCTCCAACACAGTGTCCACAACACAGCATCCACAAGACAGCGTCTCCAACACAGCATCCACAACACAGCATCCACAAGACAGCGTCTCCAACACAGTGTCCACAACACAGCATCCACAATACAGCGTCTCCAACACAGCATCCACAACACAGCATCCACAACACAGCGTCTCCAACACAGCATCCACAACACAGTATCCACAATACAGCGTCTCCAACACAGCGTCCACAACACCGCATCCACAACACAATATCCACAATACAGTATCCACAACACAGCGTCTCCGACACAGCGTCCACAACACAGCATCCAAAATACAGCGTCTCCAATACAGCATCCACAATACAACGTCTCCAACACAGCATCCACAACACAGCATCCACAATACAGCGTCTCCAACACAGCATCCACAACACAGCATCCACAATACAGCGTCTCCGACACAGCGTCCACAACACAGCATCCACAACACAGTATCCACAAAACAGTGTCTGCAACACAGCATCCGCAACACAGTATCCACAATACTTTGTCTGCAACACAGCATCCACAACACAGCATCCACAACACAGCATCCACAATACAGCGTCTCCAACACAGCAACCACAACACAGTATCCAAAATACAGCATCTGCAACACAGTATCCACAATACAGCGTCTCCAACACAGCATCCACAACACAGCATCCACAATACAGTGTCTCCAACACAGCATCCACAATACAGCATCTCCAACACAGCGTCCACAATACAGCATCTCCAACACAGCGTCCACAACACAGTATCCACAATACAGCATCTGCAACACAGCGTCCACAATACAGCATCTGCAACACAGCGTCCACAATACAGCATCTGCAACACAGCATCCACAATACAGCGTCTCCAACACAGCGTCCACAATACAGTATCCACAATACAGCGTCTGCAACACAGCATCCACAATACAGTGTCCCCAACACAGTGTCCACAACACAGCATCCACAACACAGCACTCATACCACAGCATCCCCAACACGGCGTCCACAACACAGCATCCACAACACTGCCCAAAACTCATACCACAGCATACCCAACACAGTGCCCACAATACTGCACTCATACCACAGTATCCCCAACACAGCATCCACAGCACAGCACTCATACCACAGCATCCCCAACACAGCATCCATAGCACAGCACTCATACCACAGCGTCCACAACACAATGCCCAGAATACAGCACTCATACCACAGCATCCCCAACACAGCATCCACAACACAGTGTCCACAGCACAGCACTCATACCACAGCATCCCCAACACAGTGTCCACAACACAGAATTCATACCACAGCCCTCACCACACACCATCCCTGATACAGCATTCACCCCACATCATACCAAACTCAGCATTCACACCACAGCATCCACAACACAGCATTCATGATACAACTCTCACAACACAGCATCCCCAACACAGCATCCACACCACAACATCCACACCACAGCTTTCACAGCATAGTATTCATAACACAGCACTCACAACACAGAATTTAAAACAACACTCGAGACGTAGCATTCATAGCACAACATTCACAGCACAGCATTCACAGCACAGCATTCACAGCACAGCATTTCCAACAGCACTTGAAACACAGCCTTCACAACAAAGTCAGTTCATTACCCACTGCTAATACCCACAAGCTTCCTCTTACTCATTTACAGCCAAAATATATCTGTCAGTAAACATGAGACCTCTGAGCTACAATGAGTGTTCTTAAATGCTTTATACTGACCGGTGGAGTGCCCTCTGTTTGTGGCGTCGTGGTCACTGTCCCCCTGCTCACTGTCTCCATGCCCGCTGTCTTTAGAGCTCACTATATCTGCCTCCTGGAATGCTGAGCTGCAGAGAGAGCAGAGCCTGTGAGTGGCATGAAAGCACCGTCTGAAAACAGATGCTACAGGACACATATGTCTTATGTCGCGAGGTCACTCTGTGGTCAGCGTTAGGCCCGTATTATTAACCCTTTAAAATCCCAGGCTTATTACACACTATGGCGTATTATTCCATTACTACGGGGACTTCAGTGCAAACTGGCTGAGCTATTCTTAGCTTATAGAAGCGTGTAAAGCTTTGGGCCTGTTGGAGGGAACTGGACATTTAAGGGGCTAATTCTAGTGGTTTAGAGGTTTAGAGGTTTCAGTTGCTTGAACTGTGCTACATAACAGTGACATAATCATTCCATAAACATGTTATGGCAGATGTCATTGTGTTCAGTTATATAACAGTGTCATGTTATTATTGCCTTCAATTGTAAAGACAGATGCCATAATGCTTGGTGTCATGACGCCTAACTAGAGTACATTTAGCAAAAACGAGCACATGACATAAGCTATCATAACATCAAAGAGTATGACATCAGTCACAGCAATTATTGTTAACATAACACTTTTATAGCACTCTCCATCACCTGTCGTCTGCCATGACATGTTTATGACACAGCGATGTTGAGATTGTGTTATCACAAGAGGTTTGGGCCTCCAGATTTACTGCAGTGTTTTTGTGTGTGTGTGTGTGTGTGTGTGTGTGTGTATGAGATTGTGTGGTGTGTGTGTATGTGTGTGTGTGTGTGTGTGTGTGTGTGTGTGTGTGTGTATGAGATTGTGTGGTGTGTGTGTGTGTGTGTTACCTGTTAACGCGCCGTGGTCTGTCCAGGTAACTGAGTTCGGTTCTCTGGTGTTTAGTCTGAAAAGGAAAAAAGAAAATTCTGTTCAATTCAAGAATCAGTTCAGGAGTCGACTCAAACTTAAATTGAGACTCAGTTCAAGACTCAGTTTAGACTCAAATTAAAAGTCAGTTAAAACTCGATTTAACCTTCAATTCAGACTCAATTCAAGCTTCAATTCAGACTAAGTTTGAGACTGTATTGAAACTTAAGGTTCAATACAGACTCATTTCAGATTACATTTGAGATTCAATTCCAGATTCAAATCAGACACAAGATTCAATTTGATACTCAATTCAAGATTCAGTTAATTCATTATTAAATTCAGATTCTTTACATGTCTTGTTGATATGGAAAAAAAAATATATATATATATACATTTTTCAGTTTTTGACATCATTTGAAAAAGTCTGTTGCTCTTTACATTGGACATAACTTTTATGATGAATGAACTGAAAGAAAGGTCCCAAAATGACTTGTGAAAAATTCTGGTTCCATTGACTTCCATTAAAAGTAAAAGGAGTTTTTCCTTCTCCTGTAAAACTGCAATTTTGGAGATACAAGTTTTTCTTCCGACAGCAGCGATACGTATATATATAAACAAACATGCACTTACATATGTTCACACTGCTGTGCAAATATCAGAGAGCACCCTTTGTGTGTGTGTGTGTGTGTATGAGATTGTGTGGTGTGTGTGTATGAGATTGTGTGGTGTGTGTGTGTGTGTGTGTGTGTGTGTGTGTGTGTGTGTGTGTGTGTTTTCCCTCACAGAGCAGGCTTTGTCTCGCTGTCCTCCCATTGAGCGCGTGATCAGAATCGGCAACACGTTTGAAAACAAAGTAAAAGCCATGAATGCGCAGGGAAACACAGACCCACTGCGTTTAGAGTCTCACAGCAACATGCCGCTCTAACACTCTAACCCGCAGCTCTAACACACTGCTCTAACCTGCAGCTCTAACACGCTGCTCTAACACACCGCTCTAACCTGCAGCTCTAACACACTGCTCTAACATGCCGCTCTAACACGCCGCTCTAACCTGCAGCTCTAACATGCCGCTCTAACACGCCGCTCTAACCTGCAGCTCTAACACGCCGATCTAACACACCGCTCTAACCTGCAGCTCTAACACACTGCTCTAACATGCCGCTCTAACACGCCGCTCTAACCTGCAGCTCTAACACGCCGCTCTAACACGCCGCTCTACCCAGCAGCTCTAACACGCCGCTCTAACACGCCGCCCTAACACGTGCCCTAACCCACCGTTCTAACCCGCTGCTCTAACCCGCCGCTCTAACCCGCCGCTCTAACACACTGCTCTAACACACTGCTCTAACCCATCGCTCACGCGATCTGGGGCAACTCACTGAGCTCTGAGACTCGGGCTCTCACGCATCACCATAACACTTATAATACAAATACAATAGCACAGCCAACTGTGGTAGAGTTTGAGAGTTGGTATGTGTGTGTGTGTGTTTGTTTTTGTGTGTGTTTGTGTGTGTGTTTGCATGTGTGTGTCTATGAATGTGTTTGTATGTATGAGTGTGAGTGTGTGTGTGTTTTAGTTTGTGGATGTGAGTGTGTTAGTGTGTTTATGAGTTTGTTTGTGTGTGTGTGTGTGTGTGTTTGAGTGTGCGTATGAATGTATGTATATGGGTGTGTGTGTATGATTGTGTGTGTTGATGTGTTTTTGAGTGTGTGTGGGAGTGTGTGTGTATGAGTTTGTGTGTGTGTGTGTGTGCGAATGTATGCATGTGTTTGAGTGTGTGTACGATTGTATGTGCGTGTGTTTGAGGATGTGAGTGTGTGGTTAGTGTGCGCATGTATGTGTGTGTTTGTGTGTGTGTTTTTATGTGTGTGTTTGAGTGTGCGTATGAATGTATGTGTATGAGTGTGTGTGTGTGTGAGTGTTTTAGTGTGCAAGTGTGTGTGTATGAGTTTGTTTGTGTGTGTGTGTGCGTATGAATGTATGTGTATGGGTGTGTGTGTTTGTGTATGTTAATGTGTTTTTGAGTGTGTGTGGGTGTGAGTGTTTTAGTGTGCAAGTGTGTGTGTGTGAGTTTGTGTGTGTGTGAGTTTGTGTGTGTGTGCGAATGTATGCATGTGTTTGAGTGTGTGTATGATTGTATGTGTGTGTGTGTGGATGTGAGTGTGTGGTTAGTGTGCGTACGTGTGTGTTTGTGTGTGTGTATGAGTGTGTGTTAATGTGTGTTTGAGTGTGTGTAGGTGTGAGTGTTTTAGTGTGCAAGTGTGTGTGTATGAGTTTGTTTGTGTGTGTGTGTGTGTGTGTGTGTGTGTGTGTGTGTGTGTGTGTGTGTGTGTGTGTGTGTGTGAGAGTGTGTGTATGTGTGTGTAAAGCCAGTGTAGTTGTGTACGTAGACGCGCGTGCCATCCGCCGAAACCGAACGTTGTCGGTGCTATTATTATCTGAGCACGTGCGCGCCGAAATCCAAGACCTGGATCCAAGCACGTGCGAGCGCCAGTGACAGAAAAGACGCTTAATACAAAAACAAACAAATCAATCAGTCAATCAATCAATCAATCAATCAGTCAGTGCGTCAGCTGGTCTCCTGCGCGTGCCTTTAAAAAATTTTTTAATCGTCTGTGTGTGTATGCACGCGCCCCGTGCGTATTCATCCACGTGCGTTTGTGCCAAAAAATAAAAATGAAACCAAAAGCCCCGCGTGCGCGTGTTTATTACACTCTGGTTCTTTTTACGGGTTCCCTACTAAGGAACTACTCAAGCCTGCAGACGGTTCTATCTAGAACTCATGGTTCTAATCAGAGCAGCTGCCTGGACTGAAGAACCGTCTTTTATAAGCGAGCAAAGCCGGCTCGCGCGTTATAGAACCGCGCGGTGTTCGTGTGTCATCGCGCGCGAGGAGAAGGGCACGAGTCTACATTTACATAAACGTGCCTGTAGTTCAGCGTCTCCGCGCGCGGGTGTGTTCGTGCACGCGCATGAATCTCTGAGAGCCCTCCAAGCCAAACGAGCTGGTCCGCGTGCGTGTTCGTGTCCAT
>NC_051232.1:9194172-9214172 GCF_015220715.1 Pygocentrus nattereri
AATTATTCATTATCTCCAGTGAATTATTTAGTACCTCCTACGAATTATTCAGTATCCACTATGAATTATTCAGTACCTACTATGAATTGTTCCGTATCTACTGTGAATCTTTCAGTATCTCTCATGAATTATTCAGTATCCACTGTGAGTTATACAGTACTATGAACATTTAGTATCTGCTATGAATTATTCAGTGCCCACTGTAATTGAAGTGAATCAGCTCAGTTTCCTTGTGTCGAGAACATGCAGTGATGAGTGCACAGTACATTTATAAACTTGAACCATGTTTAAACACCATCACACATCATACAAGGAAGTGAAATTCAGTTTTCTGTGATGTTGCCCTTTAACATCACTCTGTGTAATACAGACTCACACAGAGTGAGTGGAGTGAACAGCGGTTGATGCTGACAGACAGTAAAGTGAAGTGCAGTAAAAAATTGAAAGGGTCTGCTGTTTAGAGTGTGTGTGAGAGTTTGTTGTGTGTGTGTGTGTGTGTGTGTGAGTGTGTGTGGGTGTGTGTGTAGCTGGTGTGTGTGTGTGTGTGTGTGTGTGTGTGTGTGTGTGTGTGTGTGTGTGTGTGTGTGTGTGTGTAGGTGTTTCAGTGAAGTGCTGCCTGTTCCCAATTTTTCAGACTTTTAATGCTGGTGTGACAATCACCCAGAGAGATGGGGAGAGAGGGAGAGAGAGAGAGGGAGAGAAGCAGAGAGGAAGAGAGAGAGAGGGAAGGAGAGAGGGAAAAAGGGAGAGAGAGAGGGAGAGAGGGATGGAGGGAGAGAGGGAGAGAGAGGGAGAGACCCTCTGAAAGTTCTCTGCTCTGAATATTTTCCAGTCTGAACGTTCTGAATGTGAATGTTCTCCAAACTGAATGTTCTATGTATTTACTGTTCACTGTATTACAGTGTTCAGCACCACGGACAGGGTCATCACCTCTATACTGTATTAAAGTGTTCAGCACCACGGACAGGGTCATCACCTCTATACTGTATTACAGTGTTCAGCACCACGGACAGGGTCATCACCTCTGTACTGTATTACAGTGTTCAGCACCACGGACAGGGTCATCATCTCTAGACTGTATTAAAGTGTTCAGCACCACGGACAGGGTCATCACCTCTATACTGTATTACAGTGTTCAGCACCACGGACAGGGTCATCACCTCTATACTGTATTAAAGTGTTCAGCACCACGGACAGGGTCATCACCTCTATACTGTATTAAAGTGTTCAGCACCACGGACAGGGCCATCACCTCTATACTGTATTAAAGTGTTCAGCACCACGGACAGGGTCATCATCTCTAGACTGTATTAAAGTGTTCAGCACCACGGACAGGGTCATCACCTCTATACTGTATTACAGTGTTCAGCACCACGGACAGGGTCATCACCTCTATACTGTATTAAAGTGTTCAGCACCACGGACAGGGTCATCACCTCTATACTGTATTAAAGTGTTCAGCACCACGGACAGGGCCATCACCTCTATACTGTATTAAAGTGTTCAGCACCACGGACAGGGTCATCACCTCTATACTGTATTAAAGTGTTCAGCACCACGGACAGGGTCATCATCTCTAGACTGTATTAAAGTGTTCAGCACCACGGACAGGGTCATCACCTCTATACTGTATTACAGTGTTCAGCACCACGGACAGGGCCATCACCTCTATACTGTATTACAGTGTTCAGCACCACGGACAGGGCCATCACCTCTATACTGTATTACAGTGTTCAGCACCACGGACAGGGCCATCATCTCTAGACTGTATTACAGTGTTCAGCACCACGGACAGGGCCATCACCTCTATACTGTATTACAGTGTTCAGCACCACGGACAGGGTCATCACCTCTATACTGTATTACAGTGTTCAGCACCACGGACAGGGCCATCACCTCTATACTGTATTAAAGTGTTCAGCACCACGGACAGGGCCATCATCTCTAGACTGTATTACAGTGTTTAGCACCACGGACAGGGCCATCACCTCTATACTGTATTACAGTGTTCAGCACCATGGACAGGGTCATCACCTCCATACTGTATTACAGTGTTCAGCACCACGGACAGGGTCATCACCTCCATACTGTATTACAGTGTTCAGCACTGCGGACACGGATAGAGTCGATTCTCCCCTCAGAGACTTGAGACTGAACTCGGACTCTCAGCTCAGAGAGTCAACACAGAGCTCAGACTTAAACCTCAGAGACTCAAGACTTGACTTTGATTCAAACCTCAATGACTCAAGACTCAACTCAGACTCTCCTCTCAGAAGCTTTAGACTTGACTTGGACTCTCACCTCAAAGACTCAAGACTAGACTCTGATTCCCCTCTGAGACTTGATACTTGATTCAGACTCAAGACTCAACTCTTACTCTCACCTTAGAGACTCCACTTTCACTTACCTCAGCGACCCAAATCTCGACTCAGTCTCTATCTCAAAGATTTGACACTCGATTGAGACTGTACCTTCAGAGACTTAAGACTCAACTCAGACTCTCCACTCAGATAATTGAGCCTTATCTCGTACTCTTACCTCAGAAACTCCCCTTGAACTCTCCTCTCAGATACTCAAGCCTTGACTTGGACTCTCTCCTCATATTCTCTACCCTTGACTCGGACTCTCCTCTCAGATACTCAAGCCTTGACTTGAACTCTCTCCTCAGATACTTGTGACTCAACTCAGATTCTCCCCTCAGATACTCAAGCCTCAGCTCTGACTCTCCCCTCAGATACTTCTGACTCAGCTCAGACTCTCCCCTCAGATACTCAAGCCTCAGCTCTGACTCTCCCCTCAGATACTCGAGCCTCTACTCAGACTCTCCCCTCAGATACTCAAGCCTCGATTTGGACTCTCCCCTCAGGGACTCAAGCCTTGAGCCTTGAATCAGACTCTCCCATCAGATACTTGAGCCTCAAGTCAGACTCTCCCCTCAGATGCTTCTGACTCAACTCAGACTCTCCCCTCAGAGACTCAAGCCTTTACTCAGACTCTCCCCTCAGGTACTCAAGCCTCGATTTGGACTCTCCCATCAGAGACTCGAGCCTTGAGCCACGAATCAGACTCTCCCCTCAGATACTTGTGACTCAACTCAAATTCTCCCCTCAGATACTCGAGACTCGACTCAGACTCTCACCTCAAAGACTCGAGACTCGACTCGGACTCTGACCTCAGAGGGTCAGAAATGTAATGTCTTAATAGAGAGAAATTCAAACATTTCCATGCAGGTTAAGTAGGTTTCATTGGAGAGGAACTTTCTTTCAAAATGAATAGTTTTCTTGCACTGATGTACTTTCATTCATGCTCATCTGTTTTAATTAAATCAGTTAAAGACAAAACAGTTCATTTATTTTTCAATTTCAACATTTTTCAGTTCATGAAACAAACAACTTTATCAATACATATTTATTAAACACACGTAAGTCCGGTTCCATTGACTTGCAAAAGTAAAGTTGGCTTTTTCTTCTCCTGTAAGTTACCATTTTGGAGATATGAGGGTTTTGGCCCTACAACATTTTCAAATCTTTCAAATTTGTGCAAATAAGACAACTGTCATTAATAATGACTAACAAAAATGAAGTAATTAATTACAATGAATTGCATAAAAATAAAATGCTCATTATTAATTACATAAATGATATGATTGCAAAAACTAATGCAATTAGGCACAATTGCCAACAAAAGAGAACAGGATTAATCAGGATTAACAGCACAGAAGGTCAAAGGAAGACATTTAATTACAATTAAGTGCATAGAAATAATGCAATTAATCACAATTAACTACAAATAGCATGATTAATCATTATTAACTACACAAAGTAATGCAGTGAACTATGATAAAATAAAGTGACGATCACAATTAATTGCATGAAACACTGCAAGTAATTAAGATTACATGAAATTAAGTGATTAATTGTGATTAACTATGCAAAGTAATGCCATCGCATGCATTTGATTACAGAAAGTAATGCGATTCATCACAATTAATTTTGACAGCCCATATTTATTAATAAAGATCAGTGTGTTGGTCATCATTAATGTAAGTGAACCCGTGTTTGTGAGTGAATTTAAAAAGCTTTGAACAGCTACTTGTAAATGATGAATCTGAGTGACGCCTCATTATCGCAAAGCTCCTGCAGGAACTCGGGTGAGAGCAGCTCTGCTGTGGAACCACAGAGGCAGATACTGATCAGCTGTTTGAATGAAGGCAGATGGCAGTAAATCTCACCTCAGCCGTTTCTCTGCGGTTATTTGATTCACAAAAAGTAAAAAGATCCAAAACGTGCTCTTTTTTATTCCCCAATAGGATAAACTGACTCTGTAAGTGTGGCTCAGTTCCTCCAGGCCATTTCGCCGAGACTCTGTGTTCCCTGCACTGATAGAGCTCCACCTGCTCCTCCTGAAGGGCTCCATGATAAACACAGCAGCTGAAACAGGTGAAAGAAAAACAGGAAACCATGCACAGTCTAGCAATAGTCCATTCACAGTCTCATAATAACCACAGGCTAACGCTCACATTTCTGCAGAACTGACCACGGAAACACTGTACAAAAAAATAACCTGTCTTTATTTGAGTTAATTTGGCTGCCTTAAAATGGCAGCAAATCATATCTGTAAAATCACTTGTAGGTAGTTTGACCAGAGGAGGATGGGTCCCCCCTGGTGAGCCTGGTTCCTCCCAAGGTTTCTTCCGCAGTTCTGAGGGAGTTTTTCCTTGCCACTGTTGCCCCTGGCTTGCCCACCAGGGGGTTTCTGTACATTCTTACAGTCCTGTTGAATCTTTGTCTTTTCCGAAATTCTGTAAAGCTGCTTTGTGACAACATCCATTGTAAAAAGCGCTATACAAATAAATTTGATTTGATTTGATGATAAAATGAAAAAATTCATATCCAGAGAGAAGTTCTGATAAAATTCACATCCAGAGTGAAGTTCTGATAAAATTCAGTATCCAGAGAGAAGTTCTGATAAAATTCACATCCAGAGTGAAGTTCTGATAAAATTCAGTATCCAGAGAGAAGTTCTGATAAAATTCACATCCAGAGAGAAGTTCTGATAAAATTCACATTCAGAGAGAAGTTCTGATAAAATTCACATCCACAATTGAGTTCTAATAAAATTTAAATCTAGAATGAAGTTTTTCATAAAATTAATATCCAGAATGAGGTTCTAATTAAATTATCATCCACAATTGAGTTCTAATAAAATTAACATCCAGAATGAAGTTCTTAAAATTAATGTCCAGAATAAATTTCTAATGAAATGAACAACATCAATTTATAGTAATGTTAATATATATTACTATATAGTAATATATATTCTGAAGTACATCATACTCCATATTTAAAAATGCCTTTCAGTGTCTAGTACAGTTAAAACATACATTACATTAGTTATTATTATGCAGACTTAGTTCCAAAAAAGAGACAATGTATCTAATAAAATACAAAAAAAAGTGCTAATAAAATTAAAAGCTGTGATTGGTAAATTTCGTTTGAACTGCATTAAAATGAAAACAGTAGAAAAACACTATTTGATATCTTTATGAACTTTATTGTTTTTTGTTAATACACCCTTTGCGTTAATTTAATGTCTGCAACACATTCCAAAAAAGTTTTTACAGGAGCATGTTTACACTGTGTCACATCACCTTTCCTTTAACAGCACTTGTTAATTGATTGGGGACTGAAGGCACAAACCGATCCTGTTGTGAAAGCATAATTTTTTAGCCTTTATTCAGTTACATAAGTTTTCAGCTGCGCAATTATACACTATTGTTATTTTATATATTTTGGACTTAGTACGACCTTTAAAGTGGAAGTTTTGGACTGCCAGCAGGTCAGTGTAGCACCTGCACTTTTAGATTACACAGTCATGCTGTTGTAACCCGCGCAAAATGTTTCTAGGTCATGTTGAAAAAAGCATGGATGTTCTTGAAAAAGATGGTGTCTAAAAGGCAGCAAGTGTTGCTCTAAAATGTGTTAATGGTACTTTCATAGCTGTACAGGTTACCCACTAATACCCAACATGACAGGTGCTGGATTTAGAACTTTATGCTGGTAACAATCTGGATGGTTCTTTTCTCCTTTGGCCTGGAAAACACCATGTCCATCATTTCTATAAACAATCTGAAAGGTTGACTCATCAGACCACAACACACACTTCTACTGAGCATCAGTCCTTTTCAGATGAGCCCAGAGAAGTTGGCAGCATTTCTAGGCTTTTTTAATATGAGTTTCACTGTGCAGAGGAGTCTTCACCTGCAGTTGTAGATGCAGTGATGGGCAGTATTTACCAACATCATATTTTCCAAAGTATTCCTGAGCCCATGTGGTGATCTCCGTCACAGAAGCATGCTGGTTTTATTGAAGTGCTGTCAGAGGGTCAAAGATCTCAGGCATTCAGTCTTGGTTATCAGACTTGATCTATACACACAGAGATTTATCTGGATTCTCTGAATCTCCTGATCTCCTTATGCACTGTAGAGGGTGATATACTTAAATCCTTGGAATCACTAGCAAAGGAACTTTAAGGAATATTAAGCTGTTGGATTTTTTTTGCTGATGCATTTTTCGGGAAAGTGGCGTCAACCCGTTCTCACTTCTGAAGGACTTGGCTTTTCCTGCATCATCTGAGACTTGTGATGTTTATTGAACATTTCACAATGTTTCTAGTCTTAAATAAACTCTTTTAAACCATTTTTGGAACATGTTGCAGACACCAATTTCAGAATGAACATATATTTACAAAAAACAATACATTTAACAAGACAAACCATTGTGCATGTTGTCTTTGTAGTGTTTTATTCAAATTTTAGAAAGCACTAATTTGTGGTTTTATCCAGATTTTGCCTACTGTCCCAATTTTTTTGGAATTGAGTTTGCATTCAGAAGACCTCAAATTATTATATCGCTACTTTCTGAAAAAAATCTCATATCTCTAAAATGGTACCTTTACAGGAGGATTGAAAAACCTGCTTTATTTTTAATGTAAGTCAATGGAACCAGAAGTTTTCCAAGTCATTTGGGGTCATTTCGTTTAGTCTGTTCATCATGAAATTTATACACAATGTAAAATGTAACAGGTGTTTTTCAAATTATGTAAAGAACTGAAAAACGTCCAAAATGGAGATACAAGGTTTTCTTCTGACAACAGTGATAAATGTAACAGCACTGTTTGAACGGTACTACAAAATCACAGACTGTGAATTAAACGCACCCAGACTGTGTTCATATGTCTTTATAATGTTCTTACTTGATGTTTTATTCTGTGTGATGTGACTTCACATTAAGCAGAAATAAACTCTCCCATAAGCCACTGCAGCGAGTGTAAAAGCAGGAGAGGAAAAACACCTGTAATCAGTTACAGCATCTCCACACTGCAGTCCGAGCATAATGTGCTGATGTTGCTCACACATTCCGCACATCACACACTCAGCAGGTCATCTGTAAAAGTGCTGAGAGCTTTCAGTCGCAGTGGATCGCGCTGCTGGAGACACACCAATGGAGTGACGTTTTACCCACAAACTAGTCAGAAGTGAAAACTAAAAACTTCAGATCGGGTATATTAACGTTATCTAGAACCTAGAATAAGAAAAAGTGTAGATATCGTCCAGGATTAAATGATGCCTTCACTAATATTCCTCCACACCAAGACAGATGCTGGATTTTCAACTTTACGCTGGTAACAATCTGGATACCTCGCCACCCTACTATTTGGGTGGTGGATCATTCTCAGCACTGCTGTAACACTGATACAGTGGTGGTGTGTTAGTGTGTGTCGCGCTGGGCTGAGTGGGTCAGACACAGCAGTGCTGAGTTTTTAAACACCTCAGTGTCTCTGCTGGACTGAGAATAGTCCACCAACCAAAAATATCCAGCCAGCAGCGTCCTGTGACCACTGATGAAGGACTAGAAGATGACCAACACAAACTGTGCAGCAGCAGTGTCACGATTGGCCCCTCCCCGTCCTGTCCATGTGTTTGTGTTGTGTTTTGGTTTGGCCCGCATGTTCTTTGTTTTGGTTTTTTAGTCCAACCCCCTCGTTTCGTGACTCTACCCCTGATTGTTTCCACCTGTGTTCTGTCTGTTCCTCATGTATTTAAAGCCTGTGTTTTCCCCTGTCTCGTCACTGGTCTTTGTATTGGTCTATGTATTGTTGTTTGTTCTGGTTGATTCTGGTTTCTGTCATGTCTGCCCCCCAATCAATCCGTGCTGGCTCTATGACCCTGGATCATTTAGACGATGACCCTGGATTAGCCCATAATAAACGTCGCTTATCTCCTCATATGCATCTGGCTCCTCGCTCCCCGTTACAAGCAGATCAGCTATCGTCTCTGACTTTATATCCACAAGGTGGACCAACAAGGTAGGAGTGTCTAATAGAGTGGACAGTGAGTGCACACAGTGTTTGAAAATCCAGCAGCACTGCTGTGTCTGATCCACTTGTACCAGCACAACACACACTAAAACACCACCACCACGTCAGTGTTACTGCAGTGCTGAGAATGACCCACCACCAAAATAGTACCTGCTCTGTGAGGGTCCATGGGGGTCCTGACCACTGAAGAACAGGGTAACAAAGTATACAGTAGATATACTGTAAAAATACACAGTGCTGCTAAATGATTAGCAGAGGGTATAAAATGAGGAGGTGGACTTGATGGAGTGGCCAAAAAAAGAATAAATTTCAAACAACAAATTCTACATTAATTTCGATTGTCTTAAAGTTTGAAATCAAAACCCTAAAAATGAAAATCTTATGCACAGAGTTTACAGTTACTGAGTGCCTGCAGATGAGATTTCAAATAACCCTGGCATATTCCCGAAACTGGATGCACAAGCTCAAGGATATCAAACTGTGAAATTCCTGCAGTGCTGGAATCAAAGAAGTAAACCAAACACGTCTGCATGTCTTGGCTGGTCGACTGTGCTTAAATTAGTTGGGGGTGAATCAGATTCCAGGCTGAACTATCGCTTTAAAAAAGTAAATGAAGACAGGCAGACAGACAGACAGAGAGGCAGGCAGGTACTCTCCCTCTCTCTCTCTCTCTCTCTCTCTCATTCTCTCTCAATCTCACTCTCCCTCTCTCAGTCTCTCTCCCTCCCTTCTCACTCTCCCTCTCTCTGTCTCTGTCCCTCCCTTCCCACTCTCCCTCTCTCTCTCTTCTTCTCTCTCTCACTCACTCTCCCTCTCTCTGTCTCTCTCCCTCCATTCCCACTCTCTCTCCCATTCTCTCTCCCCTTCCCACTCTCCCTCCCTCTCTCTCACTCCCTCTCTCTCTCTCCCTTCTCACTCCCTCCCTCTCCCTCCTTCTCTCTCTATCACTCACTCTCCCTCTCTCCCTCCTTCTCTCTCTCTCCCTCGCTGTCTCTCCCTCTCTCTCTCTCTCTCTCTCTCTGTCTCACTCTCCCTCTCTGTCTCTCTCCCTCTCTTCCTACGCACCCTCTCTCACTCTCTGTCTCTCCCTCCATTTCGACTCTCTCTCCCTCTCTCTCTCACTCTCACTTTCCCTCTCCCTCTCTCTCTCTCTCTCCCCCCATTCTCTCTCTCCCTTCCCACTCTCCCTCCCTCTCTTCCTCTCTCACTCCCTCTCTCTCTCTCTCCCCATTCCCTCTCTCTCCCTTCCCACTCTCCCTCTCTCTGTCTCTGTCCCTCCCTTCCCACTGCCCCCCCCCCCCTCTCTCTCTCTCTCTCTCTCTCCCCCTCCATTCTCTCTCTCCCTTCCCACTCTCCTTCCCTCTCTTCCTCTCTCACTCCCTCTCTCTCTCTCCCCATTCCCTCTCTCTCCCTTCCCACTCTCCCTCTCTCTCTCTCCCTTCCCACTCTCCCTCCCTGTCTCCCTCTCTCTCTCTCACTCCCTGTCTCTCTCTCCCTTCCCACTCTCCCTCCCTCTCTCCTTCTCACTCCCTCTCTCTCTCCCCTTTCTCTCTCACTCACTCACTCTCCCTCTCTCTCCCTCTCTCTCTCTCTCTCTCTCTCTCAATCTCACTCTCCCTCTCTCAGTCTCTCTCCCTCCCTTCTCACTCTCCCTCTCTCTGTTTTTGTCCCTCCCTTCCCACTGTCCCCCCCCCCTCTCTCTCTCTCTCTCCCCCCATTCTCTCTCTCCCTTCCCACTCTCCCTTCCTCTCTTCCTCTCTCACTCCCTCTCTCTCTCTCTCCCCATTCCCTCTCTCTCCCTTCCCACTCTCCCTCTCTCTCTCTCCCTTCCCACTCTCCCTCCCTGTCTCCCTCTCTCTCTCTCTCTCTCACTCCCTGTCTCTCTCTCCCTTCCCACTCTCCCTCCCTGTCTCCCTCTCTCTCTCTCACTCCCTGTCTCTCTCTCCCTTCCCACTCTCCCTCCCTCTCTCCTTCTCACTCCCTCTCTCTCTCCCCATTCTCTCTCTCTCCCTTCCCACTCTCCCTCTCTCTCTCTCTCCCCATTCTCTCTCTCCCTTCCCACTCTCTCTCTCCCTTCCCACTCTCCCTCTCTCTGTCTCTCTCTCCCCATTCTCTCTCTCCCTTCCCACTCTCCCTCTCTCTCCCCATTCTCTCTCTCTCCCTTCCCACTCTCCCTCTCTCTCTCCCTTCCCATTCTCCCTCTCTCTTCCTCTCTCTCTCTCTCTCTCTCTCTCTCTCTCACTCCCTCTCTCTCTCCCTTCCCACTCTCCCTCTCTCTGTCTCTCTCTCCCCATTCTCTCTCTCCCTTCCCACTCTCCCTCTCTCTCCCCATTCTCTCTCTCTCCCTTCCCACTCTTCCTCTCTCTCTCTCTCTCTCTCTCTCTCTCCCCATTCTCTCTCTCCCTTCCCACTCTCCCTCCCTCTTTCCCTCTCCCCCTCTCTCTCTCTCACTCCTTCTCTCTCTCTCCCTTCCCACTCTCCCTCTCTCTCTCTCTCTCTTTCTCTCTCCCCATTCTCTCTCTCTCCTTTCCCTCTCTCTCTCACTCTCTCTCTCTGTAAATGAGGTGACAGCTTGGTAGATTGGTATAAATGAACATGGCAGCAGAGCTAAGGTCAGATTCTGTTCACTGTGGACTGCAGTCCAGTTTATTAATGTATGCACAATTTCAGTCTCTCTCCCTCTCTCTTTCTCTCTCTCCAGCTCGTTCTCCTCCTTCTCACTCCAATTCTCTCCCCATCTTTATCTTTTCGTCCCTACTGTACTATAATTTGCTGTACTACACTTTACTGTACTACAATTTAGTGTACAATGATTCACTGTACTACAGTTGACTACTATGATAAGATAACACAATACACAATACTCTAGACTATACCACACTGTAATATACTACACTAAACTATACTGCCATAAACTAAATTTCAGTATACTATGTTGTATTGAAGTATACCATACTGTACAAAGCTATGCTATCCTGTACTATGCAATCCTTTAATACACTAAACTACACCATATTTTACTATATTTTAAGAAAATATTTAGTATTATTAGATACTATCATCTGTAATACTATACTACACTATACTATACTACACTTTGAAACATTTTGTGGCATTGTAAACCACACTATACTGTGCTCTACTATAATGCAATATATTAAATTTAAGCATGCTATGTTGTAGTACAGTATGCCATACTGTACAATGCTTTGCTATGGTATACCATACTGTGCTTTGCTATACTTTATACTATACTGTACAATAATAGACCATGCTGTACTAAACTTTACTACACTCCACCATACTGTGCTATACCATAGTGTACTATAACATAATACACTATAGAGTATATTGTACTTTAAAATACAGTCTTTTAGTTTAAAATACCATACTATACTACAAAATAATACACTTTAGCATACATTGCAGTAATTGTAGTATAATGTACAATACTGGACTATATTTTACAATATACAATACTATACTACACTTTAACACAATATGTTAAGTAAACACTTTCGGTAATACTTTTTAAAGTCTGTTTGTTAACAATTACTTTTATTTCATATCACCCTCTACGCTTCCTGTTGTGTATTACAGTCTGTCAGAGCGATTAAGTGGATCATATGATCATTATAGAGCTTTGAAAATGAAACAGTAAAAGCCGTATCGCCCCCTACACTTCCTGTAGTGTATTACAGTCTGTCAGAGCGACGGTGTGGATCATATGAACATTATAGAGCTTTTTAAATGAAACAGTAGAAGCCGTATCGCCCCCTACGCTTCCTGTAGTGTATTACAGTCTGTCAGAGCGACTGTGTGGATCATATGAACATTATAGAGCTTTTTAAATGAAACAGTAGAAGCCGTATCGCCCCCTACGCTTCCTGTAGTGTATTACAGTCTGTCAGAGCGACTGTGTGGATCATATGAACATTATAGAGCTTTTTAAATGAAACAGTAGAAGTTGTATCGCCCCCTACACTTCCTGTAGTGTATTACAGTCTGTCAGAGTGACTGTGTGGATCATATGAACATTATAGAGCTTTTTAAATGAAACAGTAGAAGCTGTATCGCCCCCTACGCTTCCTGTAGTGTATTACAGTCTGTCAGAGTGACTGTGTGGATCATATGAACATTATAGAGCTTTTTAAATGAAACAGTAGAAGCTGTATCGCCCCCTACGCTTCCTGTAGTGTATTACAGTCTGTCAGAGCGACGGTGTGGATCATATGAACATTATAGAGCTTTTTAAATGAAACAGTAGAAGCCGTATCGCCCCCTACGCTTCCTGTAGTGTATTACAGTCTGTCAGAGTGACTGTGTGGATCATATGAACATTATAGAGCTTTTTAAATGAAACAGTAGAAGCTGTATCGCCCCCTACGCTTCCTGTAGTGTATTACAGTCTGTCAGAGTGACTGTGTGGATCATATGAACATTATAGAGCTTTTTAAATGAAACAGTAGAAGCTGTATCGCCCCCTACGCTTCCTGTAGTGTATTACAGTCTGTCAGAGCGACGGTGTGGATCATATGAACATTATAGAGCTTTATAAATGAAACAGTAGAAGCCGTATCGCCCCCTACGCTTCCTGTAGTGTATTACAGTCTGTCAGAGCGACTGTGTGGATCATATGAACATTATAGAGCTTTTTAAATGAAACAGTAGAAGCCGTATCGCCCCCTATGCTTCCTGTAGTGTATTACAGTCTGTCAGAGCGACTGTGTGGATCATATGAACATTATAGAGCTTTTTAAATGAAACAGTAGAAGCCGTATCGCCCCCTACGCTTCCTGTAGTGTATTACAGTCTGTCAGAGCGACTGTGTGGATCATATGAACATTATAGAGCTTTTTCAATGAAACAGTAGAAGCCGTATCACCCCCTACACTTCCTGTAGTGTATTACAGTCTGTCAGAGCGACTGTGTGGATCATATGAACATTATAGAGCGTTTTAAATGAAACAGTAACTAACCCTATCTCCTGTGATTACATAGACTAACGAAGTGTGTAGGAGTTTCATTATAGAGGCGGAGAGAGTTTGAGTGTGTGAGAGAGAGACAGAGAACAGGAAGAGATGAATATGAGGTTATTATGATCTGCATTATTTATTATGTACAGAGGTAATAACATTCAAACAGTGCGTTCAGTTTCATTTCACCTGCCATATTTCATTCCCCGTTATTCATACTGATTAGAGCTTTAATACAGTGGTGGACCTTCAGAACACGCACACACGCGCACACACACACAGCGTAGTCTGAATGTAAGTAGTTGAGCTGCTTCCTTCAATAAGCTGTGAGTGAGAATAATGTAACAGGCTTCTTTTATTATTGTAAATTCTAAGGCTTTATATCATATCATTGTAACGTATCACTGATCCTGTCCAGAGGAAATGTGGGTATATGTACAATATTGTGCAGAATCTGAGGAAATTTGAGAAAATTACAGTTAAAAAGCTGTTTATCTGAGAAAAGCATGACTATTTGCTCTGAAATATAAAATATTACAATAAATCCAAATAATATGAACATAATAAAGAGTAATTTGTGTAATAGTCATATCTAGCAATAGTGTGTGATATTACTGTCAAAAACAATCACGTACTTTAGTTATATAGCACTAAACCACACTATCATATGGTATTTTTACAAATGAACACATTTCACATACAATTACATACAATAACATTCTGTTGGTATAACACACACCTACTGTCACACAATCATTACACACTAGTGTCACACATTCATTACACACTACTGTCACACGTTCATTACACACTACTGTCACACGTTCATTACACACTACTGTCACACGTTCATTACACATTACTGTCACACGTTCATTACACACTACTGTCACACATTCATTACACATTACTGTCACACGTTCATTACACACTACTGTCACACGTTCATTACACACTACTGTCACACAATCATTACACATTACTGTCACACGTTCATTACACACTACTGTCACACGTTCATTACACACTACTGTTACACAATCATTAACACTACTGTCACACGTTCATTACACACTACTGTCACACATTCATTACACACTACTGTCACACGTTCATTACACACTACTGTTACACAATCATTAACACTACTGTCACACGTTCATTACACACTACTGTCACACATTCATTACACACTACTGTCACACATTCATTACACACTACTGTTACACAATCATGAACACTACTGTCACACGTTCATTACACACTACTGTCACACGTTCATTACACACTACTGTTACACAATCATTAACACTACTGTCACACGTTCATTACACACTACTGTCACACGTTCGTTACACACTACTGTTACACAATCATTAACACTACTGTCACACGTTCATTACACACTACTGTCACACGTTCATTACACACTACTGTCACACGTTCATTACACACTACTTTTACACAATCATTAACACTACTGTCACACGTTCATTACACACTACTGTCACACGTTCATTACACACTACTGTCACACGTTCATTACACACTACTTTTACACAATCATTAACACTACTGTTACACAATCATTAACACTACTGTCACACGTTCATTACACACTACTGTTACACGTTCATTACACACTACTGTTACACAATCATTAACACTACTGTCACACGTTCATTACACACTACTTTTACACAATCATTAACACTACTGTTACACAATCATTAACACTACTGTCACACGTTCATTACACACTACTGTCACACGTTCATTACACACTACTGTCACATATTCATTACACACTGCTGTCACACATTCATTACACATTGCTGTCACACAATCATTACATACTGGTGCTGTGAGGTCACATGATCACAGTTTCTGAAAACAGAGCTGCTTACTCTGTCCTTCATCACGTCCTGTCTCACATTCAGCTGCTTTAACCCTTTATCTTCCCCTGCAGTGGGTTAGAGGAGTGAAGGGGTGTGAGTGTGTGTGTGGTGTGTGTGTGGTGTGTGTGTGTGAGTGTGTGTGTGGTGTGTGAGTGTACGTGGTGTGTGATTGTGTGTGTGAGTGCATGTGGTGTGTGAGGGAGTGTGTGTGTGAGTGTGTGTGGTGTCTGTGTGTCTGTGTGTGTGCATTTGTGTGTGTGAGTGTGTGTTTGTGTGTGATGTGTGTGTGTGTGTGCGTTTGTGTGAGTGTGTGTTTGTGTGTGATGTGTGGTGTCTGTGTGTGAGTGTGTGTTTGTGTGTGATGTGTGTGTGTGTGTGCGTGTGTGGTGTGTGTGTGCGTGTGTGTGAGTGTGTGTTTGTGTGTGATGTGTGGTGTCTGTGTGTGAGTGTGTGTTTGTGTGTGATGTGTGTGTGTGTGTGAGAATGCACTGTCCTTTAGTCGTGAGCTGGTTGAGCTGCAGGACCTGTTTTAAAGGGCTAATTAACCTCGTCTTGCTCGTTATGGCTGGACTAATTAAACATGTGTGTCTGTAGTGATTCGCCTTTTCACCGGCTGCGTTTACACCTGAGTGTTAATGAGTAATAATTAGGCTCCGTGACAGAGTGGACACAGCGCTGAGTGCAGAACAGCCCTCAGAGTTACACTGACCCTCCTACACATCAGTCAGGGCCGGCTTTCATCACAGCTGATCATCTGTCTGTCTGTCTGTCTGTCTGTCTGTCTGTATGGATTTCCCGTCTCGTTGTGCAGGTCATGTTAATAGCGATGTTCTAAATTGGTAACGTTTCTCCACCGTAACGCTGATTTGAAATCCCTGAGTAGAAACTGTGATTAGGACCGAGAAAGAAAACATTTAAAAGGCTCTTCTTTCATTTTTCGTCTTATTCTCAGGCGCCTCATTACTGACTCTACATTCTTGACCACAGAAACTAAAGGGCTTCTTATATTCAGGTACATTTGACTACAAAAGCGTGTTTCATATTTCTATCCCTGCCTAAAGATGTTTTCTCCCAGCCTCACCTTGTGCTTCACGCTCATAGTCCTCCACTGCGCCCAGCTCCACTGTGCAGTGAAAGCAATCACTCATCTCTAACACGTCTAATGTGCTCACACTTACAGTGATCGCACTGCATTACGGTGGAGCGGCATTTAGCCACTTTTAAAGATTCATGCAGACGAGGACCTTGAATATGCGTGAATGTGTGACGTGAAGTCTGTTAATGTCGTTTCCACGTTAAATGAACAGTGACGGCAGTCGTGGGCCGATAAATCGGCGTATGTGCCGCTCATGTTTGATCAGTTCAGATCAAAAGGGGCCTCGACTCTCAGCCATCAGAGCTTTCGTTTGAAAGCAACAATATCTTTGTGTTTGGAGTTCTGGAGAAAACTTCACATGTGCTTTCATGATGAAACCTTGTGGCCTTTGCTGTGGAATGAAATTCTTTATGTTGAATACAGAGATTCCTTAAAACAAGGTCAATGTCCTTCACAGGGTACACGTCTATCAAAGATCTGCATTGTACCATTGGCTCTTCTCGTAGGGTGGAGAAAAATAAAGGACACAATGGGAACCTACACATCTCTCTCTCTCCTGGACTCTCAGCCTCAGCTTAGTTCTGCTTAAGAGTTGTTCACTACTGCACTGATCACATGGCTTTTAAACCCTTAGCAGAGGCAGTAAAGGACAGCAGTGGTGCAGTAATTTTCTATGACTTATTGCTTAGTCGTAGCTCTTTGAAACTACTGGAGAAACTGTGTGGAGTTCTAAACTATCTATTCAGACAACATTAAAAGAGGAGAGATTTTATTATAGAAAGAAGAAAACATCCTTCACATTTTTACTATTTTTGTCATGTTTGTCACAAGTCCAGCATGAGATAGCTGAGCGTATTTTGGCTCTTTGGGTTTTAGTTTGTTTGTTTGGTATAATTTGTGGCATGTTTGCATTTTACTTTCGTCATTGGCTTAGGAATATTTTCATGATCAGCTTAAAGCCAGTCGGTAGTGGAGTGGACTGGGTAGTGGAGTGGACTGGGCTTCACTTGTCAGCACAGCAGTGGAGTTTGACTGGGCTGGGAACTGAGACGCTTTTCAGCACAGCAGTGGAGTTTGACTGGGCTGTGAACTGAGACCCTTTTCAGCACAGCAGTGGAGTTTGACTGGGCCATAAACTGAGACACTTTTCAGCACAGCAGTGGAGTTTGACTGGGCTGTGAACTGAGACACTTTTCAGCACAGCAGTGGAGTTTGACTGGGCCATAAACTGAGACGCTTTTCAGCACAGCAGTGGAGTTTGACTGGGCCATAAACTGAGACACTTTTCAGCACAGCAGTGGAGTTTGACTGGGCTGTGAACTGAGACACTTTTCAGCACAGCAGTGGAGTTTGACTGGGCCATAAACTGAGACACTTTTCAGCACAGCAGTGGAGTTTGACTGGGCCATGAACTGAGACACTTTTCAGCACAGCAGTTGAGTTTGACTGGGCCATAAACTGAGACACTTTTCAGCACAGCAGTGGAGTTTGACTGGGCTGTGAACTGAGACACTTTTCAGCACAGCAGTGGAGTGGACTGGGCTGTGAACTGAGACACTTTTCAGCACAGCAGTGGAGTTTGACTGGGCCATAAACTGAGACACTTTTCAGCACAGCGGTGGAGTTTGACTGGGCCATGAACTGAGACACTTTTCAGCACAGCAGTTGAGTTTGACTGGGCCATGGACTAAGACACTTTTCAGCACAATGACTGTTAATGCACTCCTTTGTAGTCCTTCATTGATGTTTGCTGAAAACCTTGCATACAAGACGAGTCCTGCTCAGCATATAACTGAGCAGGATGTACCTAGCACCTCCTAGCTTTGGTTTAGCATTAGCTTATCTGAAATGGCAGCCTTCATAGCCCAAACCATTGTGCCTATTAGACACTTCAACATCCATCAAACATTCCCCTGGCTTGACTGTCCAAACTGACAGCAGTATATATGAAAAAATGAACTGTGTTCTGAGCATTCGTTAGGAAGATTAGTGAGATGTTCTACAGGAAAAGACACAGCCTGTATGAGTGTAGAGCGCTAAACAGATTCAGAGGAGTGAAGCGAGTCTGCCAGATTAATGCAGCTCTCTCAGAGACTGAGCAGCTATTGAGACGTCAAAGTCTGGGAAAGAATCAAGACTTCATTATCTTCTCTCGCTCTTTGTTTAATAACATCTGATTAATAACATTGTTAGGAACTCGCCACCCTCTGATCTTTCAATTTGGGAAGGATGCCATTAGTAACATTAGTGCCAAGACAACATGGGTGAACTGAAATTTTGGACAGCGACAGAAAGAAAGAGAGAGAGAGACTTGAGAATTTGAACAACCAGAGAAAAGTAATTACTCACGCTCTCACACATGCCAGACACAATGCTGGTAGCTGCCCTACAAATTTGGCAATAATATCAACACAGTTAAAGGAGCCGATCAGAGATCTCAGCACTCAGTTCTGCTCCTTTAGTTCCTCTATTCCTCCACTAATCCATCCAACAGTTCATCTGTCCATTCACTCGTCCCTCAGGCCAGTTCATCTATCAGTCCATCTGTTTGTCCATCAGCCTCTTTTCATGCTGTTGTCCATTCGCTCTTCAGTTTTTCCTTTTATTCCTAAATACATCCATTCGTCAGTCCTTTCATTTATCCGTCCCTTATTCCATTTATCTGTCAGTCCATCATCTCCGTTTCCATCTACTAATCTTTCTATCCATCCATCGGCATTTATGCGCTTCCATTTATCCATCCATCCGTTCATCAATCCAACACGAATCAATCAGTTCATCCTTCCATTCATTCTTTCATTCACTCGGCCATTCATCGGTCCAAACATCCATCCATCCATTCATCCATTCATCAAGCCCTTCACTAATGTCCCTCTTATTCCATTTGGTCGTCCATCCATGCTTCCATCTACCAATCTTTCCATCCATCCATCAGAATTTAAAGAACTAATTCACCCATGACTTCTTCCATTTATCCATCTGTCCATCCATTCATTCCACTATTTATCAGTCCAGCATTAATCAGTTCATCCACCCATTCTTTCATTCATTCAGCCCTTCATCAGTCCAGTCATCAATCTAATCATCTGACCATCCATCCATTCATTTATTCAGCCACTCATCAATTCGTCCATCAGCATTTATGCACCCATGAATCTCTGTTTATCAGTTCATCCATGTACCCATTCATTTACCCACGTCCTTTCATTCCAACATTTATCAATTCATCCATCCACCCATCCACCCATCATCCATCCATTTATTTATTCAGCCACTCATCAATCCATCCATCCATCCATCCATCCATCCATCAATCCATCCATTCATTCATGCAGCCACCCATCCATCGTTCATCCATTCAAATATTCAGCCACTTATCAATCCATCATCCATCCATCCAGCACAATTCAAATGAGTTCCAATGAAATTAAGTGAATGACCACTGCAAACTCTCTCTCTCTCCCCCTCCCTCTCTCTATTCTCTTTCTCTCTCTCTCTCTCTCTCTCTCTCTCTCCCCTCTCTCTCCCCCTCCCTCTCTCTATTCTCTCTCTCTCTCTCTCTCTCACTCTCTCTCCCTCTCTCCCCCTCCCTCTCTCTATTCTCTCTCTCTCCCTCTCTCTCTCTCTCTCTCTCTCCCTCTCTCTCCCCCT
>NC_051232.1:9219172-9224172 GCF_015220715.1 Pygocentrus nattereri
GTGAGTGTGTTTGAGTGTGAGCATGTATTAGTGAGTTTATGAGTGTGTATTAGTGAGTGTGTTGAGTGTGAGTGTGTATTATTGAGTGTATGAGTGTGTATTAGTGAGTGTGTATGAGTGTGAGTGTGTATTAGTGAGTGTATGAGTGTGTATTAATGAGTGTGTATGAATGTGAGTGTGTATGAGTGTGAGCGTGTATTATTGAATGTATGAGTGTGTGTTAGTGAGTGTGTATGAATGTGAGTGTGTTTGAGTGTGAGCGTGTATTAGTGAGTGTGTATGAGTCTGAGCATGTATTAGTGAGTGTTTATTAGTGAATGTATGAGTGTGTATGAGTGTGAGCGTGCATTATTGAGTGTATGAGTGTGTATTAGTGAGTGTATGAGTGTGAGTGTGTATGAATGTGACTGTGTTTGAGTGTGAGCATGTATTAGTGAGTTTATGAGTGTGTGAATGTGAGTGTGCATGAGTCTGTGTATTATTGAGTGTATAAGTGTGTATTATTGACTGTATGAGTGTGTATTAGTGAGTGTGTATGAATGTGAGTGTCTGAGTGTGAGTGTGTATTAGTGAGTGTATGAGTGTGCATTAGTGAGTGTGTATGAATGTGAGTGTGTTGAGTGTGAGCGTGTATTAGTGTGAGTGTAAGTGTGTATTATTGAGTGTATGAGTGTGTATTAGTGAGTGTCTATGAATGTGAGTGTTTTGAGTGTGAGCGTGTATTAGTGTATGAGTGTGTATTAGTGAGTGTGTATGAGTGTGAGTGTGTATTAGTGAGTGTCTATGAGTGTGAGTGTGTATTAGTGAGTGTATGAGTGTGTATTAGTGAGTGTGTATGAATGTGAGTGTGTTGAGTGTGAGTGATTGAAGCATTTGAGTCTTGGTTCCTCTCAGAGGTTCTTCCTCATGCTCTTGGGGAGTTTTTCCTTCCCTTTGCTGCGCTCATTAGGAGCCTCTCCAACATTTCTGGAAAGCAGCTTTGTGGAAAGCACCATTCTAGTAAAACTGCACTGAACTGACCTGAACTGAGGGCTCCATCCATAAAGCTCTGCATTTGCAGAAAGAATAATTCAGCCTGGCTCTCCATATTTAAATGATTAATGATGTATGTTACCAACTTCTACTCACTCAGTGTGGTTTTTCTCTTTTTGGCTGCAAGAAGGCAGGAAGTGCCAAATGAAACTCCAGTAAAAAGAGTTAATCCTGCTTTTGTAGTATTTTAATGATTGATGATGTTTCCAGCTTTAATAAATTACATAACCGGCTCTTATGTAATGCTTGCTTTTGTCAATTGGACACTTCAAATAAGTGGTCAGTGAAGGTGTAGCTTTGCTGGAGCTTTCAGATTACAGGAATACAGAAGAAATACTGTAAAAAAAACTGAAAAAAAACTGAACTGAATTAATCTGGATGGAATTCAGGCTCCAGCTATAAAAGTCTTATACGCAGAATTTCATTATCTGCCTGTTTCATAAACCATTTTACAAAGTAGCTGTAGGCAACATTCTTTTAACATCTCATGATGAATGGACCAATATAAATGATCCAAAATTACATGGGACAGAGGTGGTCAGTAAAGCTGATGCTGAGGCTTTATTGCCTGCTCCAAATATAAACTTTAGAAATAGTTTTGTGCTTGAAGTTATTGACCATTGTGTATTTCTAGCTTTGTTCAAGAGTATAGATTTGGTTTCAGAAGTCGTCAGATATTAATTCTTTGTTGACCGCTACCATCTCCCACATAGACATACACTAGTAAGAAATAGCTAACATTGCATAAGCTACTAGATAGCTGTGCTGGGCTGTTTTTAGCCTTATGTGATTTCTGACATGATTCCATACATATAGTAGTGATCCTTACTCGGCCTGGGATCAATCTCGAGAACGTCATTATATATATATATATATTATTTTTTATGGTGTATTCTTTAGCAGAATGGACTGTTGTGTGTCTGGCCAAAAGAAAAATAATAACGTTGAGGTTTGGGGTGGAGGACCATGCCTGAAACACCTCCGTCTTTCTATCCAACACCTTGTAAATTTACATCCTCGCCTTCCGTTCCCATGACACAGGGTTCACAGTCCCCACCGCCACCCCATCTACCCCCTGTTCCTCAGTCCTACATCAGTGCTACTACAGCTATGAGTGAGATCTGGCCTTCTAGCTACAGGCAGAAGCTGCACAGAACTCGAGCCCAAGTTCTCAGAGTTCTCCCCCCTCAATCAATCTTCCCTCATACTACCACCGCCATGTTGAAGGCACAGTCTGAAGTCCCAAACTTTGGTTTGTTTTTGATAAAATACTTTTTTTCTCATTTATACAAATGCAAATGTCTTGGCTGATGACTTTGTTTGTTGTCTAAACTTTGAATTTTATGTTTGGAACTGGAACTGCTAGCCAGCACTGGAATAAAGCACCCACCTCTGCCAGATGCCTGACTGGTCAAATCTTGCCAGTGCCATGGCAGACAGCAGGGGGGGACTACAACCATAAAAGTTGGTGTGAAGACCACGTGAGCACTGTGTGAGCACTGCTGACAAGGGCCATGAGGGCCGCAAAAGATGATGGGAGGATGTTTACAGGTGGCATAACGATGGTGCCTGAGCCCCACATTCTGTCAAAAAGCCACCAGAGACAGAAGAGAGACGACTACAACTGTGAGAAGGCAGCATGAAGATGGTCTCTGAGCAGTGTGAATGTGTGTGAATAAGGGCCATGAGAGATGAGGACAGTGAGGGCTGCAAAAGATGATGGGAGGATTACTACAGCCATAGGGAATGGTGCTGTAGCCCCATATGACTACAAGGGCCATGAGAGACAGTAGAGGTATGACTACAACCGTAAAAGGTGTTGTGAAGATGGTGCCTGAGAAAGGCAAGAGAAAGCCCAAGCTCTGTCTCCTAAGCCTGTTCCACAGCAAGGCCACTATATTGTGCCTGGCACTTGATCCTGGTGGCCAAGCTGGAGTAGGGGTGATTGCAGGGAGGTAGGGCAGTAAGATCTCTCAGTCTCTCTTGGCTGAGGTGCTCGTGATGCCTTTAATGAGAGCCAGCTGATGGTAGTTTGGCCTTGACAGCATGGGCACCTTAAAAAGCAGTGGAGAGATGAGACAGATGAGTAGCAGCGAATGATGATAGTTTCTTTTTTTAAAGGACTGAAAAGACAGTTAGAGGCCACTGAAAACCAGCATTCGGTTGGATAATTTGGTTGTGTGTCGTGTAAAAGAATAAATGCTAGAACCTGCCTTCAGCATCCTTCTTTCTCCTAGGGTGACACACGGCATACTGCATATACTTCTCTACCTGCATTACCCTGTGCTGCAAGGTTGGGATAGTGTAGTGGGTAAAACCTCCACCTTCTATGTTGTAGACTGGGGTTCAGTCCCCCGCCTGGACAAGCACCCTACACTATATCAATAAGAGTCTTTGGGCAAGACTCGTAACACCACTTTCACCTACTTGTGTAAACTGATCAGATTGTAAGTTGCTCTGAAGAAGAGCGTCTGCCAAATGCCCACTCTTGGGTCATCTTGCATGGAATGATACGAAATCATCCTGAAGAAAGGAGTGATTTGTAAGGCTTCGGCCTGCAGTGCCTGCTAACAGCAGAGGGTGTCGGCAGCAAGGCGCCCAGCCTCTACCACCTGCTGGCAGCAGGGTGCCCGGCATGCATCACCTGCCGGGTGCCAGAGGGTGACGGAGGCAAGGTGCCGTGGACTAATTGGGCTAAACCGATGCACCTGGGAGCTTCCCTATTTGAGGTGTTGGCAAACACCAATGTTTGTCACACCTTTGTAGAGGGGTGACCGGTACGTTACTTAGTTTTTGAAAAGAAAAGAAAAGACACGTGACAAAACTGCCCCAACACAAAAGAGAAAAATAAAAGACAGCTAAGAAAAGAAATTGCCAAGATATCCAAGTCATGCAAAAGTGTTTGTTCCCAGAAGAGCAAACCGGTTGCAACAGAAGCTGACCTTCCTCGTCTACTAAGTGCCTTGTTTTTCTGTTTGCCTTTCCTTTTACTAACTCAGTCTTTGTTTGAGCGCGCCGCGCTTGGTGTCGCCTTAGTTTGCCATTTTTTTTGCCCCTCCCCTCATTTCCGCCTTCCTTGAGGTGCTTTGCCAGTGGTCACCTGTACACTGCAGTGGCGCAGCGGTGACCATTCCAGCAGCGGTTTGAACCTCGATCCAGGTCACCCGATTAGCAGCAACGTCAACCACACACGCCGTTGCCCCATATATCTCTTTACTTTTTCTGTTTTTTTGCTGGGATTAATTTCTGCACTTGCACTGCCCTCCCTCCAACCCCGCCATCCCATAACATGATTCTGGTCATCCTAAATGGCTGCCCCTCTTTTAGGTTATTCTGAGATGTTTTTGTTTCTTATAGTAAGTCACACTGTGCACAACCTGAGTTCAGACCTGAATGCAGTTTAAACAATGTAAGACTTTCTTAGTGTTTATTAGCTAAACGTTAGACTAAATGCTCCAGTTCTAAACTAGAAACTAGGCTCCAACTATATGAACTAACTGTGGACAGTTATATAAAAACCGTTCTGTTACATCAGTAAGTGGTACTCTTACAACAGATGGTAAATAGCCAACTTTAGCTATTTGAGCTAGCTTAGCATTTCAAACCATGTGCCTGTGGCAAAATTAGATGTGGCATTTCTTGAGAAGTGGTCAGCTTTGCTGGACCTTTCAGGAGGAGCTCTCGGATCCTTCAGTTAACTCGTGAAAGTGCAAAGCAATGGCTGAATCTTTTGAATCTTCAGACATTCCTCAGATTCCTGGCTTTTGCTTGTCGCAGACGTTTTCTTTTTCTCTTTTTTTTCCCTGGGCCACGTTTGTGGGTGTCGGAAGTGTTGATTGGCTAATTGAACTGCGTCGCTTTCATGTTTGGCGACGCGTGTACCTGGCGATGGAATTCGAAAGAAACTTTGAAGAAGAAAGTCAGGATGATAATCAGAGAACCTGTCAACTTCAAACACACTCAGTCTC
>NC_051232.1:9226672-9234172 GCF_015220715.1 Pygocentrus nattereri
AACAACCACCATAAAACCACCACAACCCCCCACATCAACAACCACCATAAAACCACCACAACCCCCCACATCAACAACCACCATAAAACCACCACAACCCCCTCATTAAAAACCACCACAACCCCCCACATCGACAACCACCATAAAACCACTACATCCTCCACATCAACAACTGAACCCGTCCCTGCCACAGTGCTAAAGCAGGGTGCAGAGGTGTTGGTGTGGGTGAACTTGATCGTTTTCATTGAGCTGTCCTGATTGTTGAGTGATGTTTCTGCTGTGACTGGATTAGTGCAGCGTGTGCTGGCCCACAGGAAACTGGCTGCAGTACCGTCTGTCTTTGCTCCACACTTTAAACCAGAGAGCTGTGTTTAGGTGAAATCTGAACACTCCTTGTTGAGCGCTATTGTAATCAATCATGAGCGATGTGGTGTAGAATAACACTGCAAACTCACTGTGGTTGAATGTCCACCTCCAGATCGATGCGTCACGATTCACTGATGTGTCTTTACACCCGTAATAAGGGCGAAAGATCTGAACTGCAGCAGCTGATTCGATTAGCCACACCACGCAGATGAAATCTCTTTTCAGCCCGTCAGAGGCAGGGCGATTAAATTAGAGCGCTAATGAGTCTATCTGGGTGAGGAAGAGGGGTCCGGTTGAAAGCGGCGGGCGTCTGCTCGGGCCGGGCCCTGACGGGGTCAGGCCAGAGTTTAATGCCGGCCAAGGCGGTAATTAATTTTAATGTGAATCATAACTCCTCACTAATGGAGAGACAGACCCAGACACACAGAGCAGGGGCCAATGTTAATTTAACACAGAGAGAGAGAGAGAGAGAGAGAGAGAGAGAGACAGAGAGAGAGAGTGAGAGAGAGAGAGACAGAGAGATAGAGAGAGAGAGACAGAGAAAGGGAGAGAGAGAGACAGGAAGAGAGAGAGAGACAGAGAGAGAGAGACAGAGAAAGGGAGAGAGACAGAGACAGAGAGAGACAACCGCCAAAGCCTGACTGGTCCATCGGATTCCCAGATGGAGAAGCGTGATTGGTCACTCCAGAGAACACGTCTCCACTGCTCTAGAGTCCAGTGGCGGCGCTTTGCACCACTGCATTCCACGCTTTGCATTGCGCTTGGTGATGTACGGCTTGGATGCAGCTGCTCGGCCATGGAAACCCATTCCATGAAGCTCTCTACGCTGTTCTTGAGCTGATCTGAAGGCCACATGAAGTTTGGATGTCTGTAGTGATTGACTCTGCAGAAAGTCGATGACCTCTGCACACTATGCCCCTCAGCATCCGCTGACCGCTCTGTAATTTTACGTGGCTGTCGTTCCCAATCGCTTCCACTTTATTATAATCCCACTGACAGTTGACTGTGGAATATTTAGTAGTGAGGAAATTTCACGACTGGACTTGCTGCACAGGTGGCGTCTGATCACGGTACCACGCTGGAATTCACTGAGCTCCTGAGAGCGACACATTCTTTCACTAATGTCTGTAGAAGCAGTCTGCAGGCCTAGGGGCTCGGCTTTATACACCTGTGGCCATGGAAGAGACTGGAACACCTGAATTCAATGATTTGGATGGGGGAGTGAGGACTTCTGGAAATATAGTGTACATACACTGGATCATTCTTAGTACGGCAGTAGCAATATGGTGGTGGTGTGTTAGTGTGTGTTGTGCTGGTCTGAGTGGATCAGACACAGCAGTGCTGCTGGAGGTTTTAAACACTGTGTCCACTCACTGTCCACTCTATTAGACACTCCTACCTTGTCGGCCCACCTTGTAGATGTAAAGTCAGAGATGACAGCTCATCTGCTGCTGCACAGTTTGTGCTGGTCATCCTCTAGTCCTTCATCAGTGGTCACAGGATGCTGTTGGCTGGATATTTTTGGTTGGTGGACTATTGTCAGTCCAGCAGAGACACTGAGGTGTTTAAAAACTCCAGCAGCACTGCTGTGTCTGATCCACTCAGACCAGCACAACACACACTAACACACCACCACCGCGTCAGTGTTACTGCAGTGCTGAGAATATGTATATTTGTTTATACATACATGTGTGTGTGTGAGTGTGTGTGTGTGTCAGTGTGTGAGTGTGTGTGACTGTGAGTGTGTGTGACAGAGTGTGTGTGTGTGTGTATTTGAGTGTGTGTGTGTGCATATGTGTGTGTGTGTGTGTATTTGAGTGTGTGTGTGTGGGTGTGTGTGTCTGTGTATTTGAGCATGTGTGTGTATTTGAGTGTGCGTGTATTTGAGTGTGTGTGTGTCAGTGTGTGTGTGTGTGAGTGTGTGTATTTGAGTGTGTGTGTGTGTGTCTGTGTGTGTATTTGAGTGTGTGTGTGTGTGTATGAGTGTGTGTGTGTGGGTGTGTATTTGAGTGTGTGTGTGTGTGTATTTGAGTATGTGTGTGTGTGTGTGTGTGTGTGTGTGTGTTTGAGTGTGTGTGTGTGAGAGTGTGTGTGTGTGTGTGTGTTTGTGTGTGGGGGTGTGTGTGTGTGTTGGGGTGTGTGTGTGTATTTGAGTGTGTGTGGGTCTGTATGTGTATTTGAGTGTGTGTGTGTGTGTGTGTGTTTGTGTGTGCGTGTGGGGGGGTGTGTGTGTGTTGGGGTGTGTGTGTGTATTTGAGTGTGTGTGGGTCTGTATGTGTATTTGAGTGTGTGTGTGTGTGTGTGTGTGTGTGTGTGTGTGTGCATTTGTATTTGAGTGTGTGTGTGTGTGTGTGTGTGTGTGTGTGTGACAGTGAGCTGAGCTGGTTCTTCTCCGTGTTTAAAGCCTTTTCTATCTGACTCCAGCAGTTTAATTGTCCTCAAGGCCGTGTTAAACACACAAAGTCAAATGAGAACCTGGTTGTCAGGGTGACTGAGGTGCTGGAAGTCTGTGAAACAATAGTTTGCTTCACGCTTCGCTACAGAAGCCAAAGCCATGCGCTCTGCATCGCAGCCAGTCGCTGCTGCCGGAGAACCAGACTGAGGGGACCTTTCTGTAGGTTCCCAAAGTGGCTCTTCTGTGGCATCTGTCCCAAGAACTCTCCCAACTCTCCACATCCTCCACTCTCCACATCCTCCACTCTCCTGCATTCCTCCACTCTCCTGCATTCCTCCACTCTCCTGACATTTCTGTGGTTTTATGTGCCAAAAACAGTCGTGATTCATTTTTGCAGGATCATTTTCAAGCCTCTCTTTATCACAATTAGACACATTAAACTTTCTTTCACTGTTCATCTTTAAAATGAATGTAAATATGATGCCCTGAATTGCGCCTCATTAAAAAGCAGTGTGTGTTGAAACACAACACAACATTGTGAATGGGTGGAGCTAAACTGCTGTAGCTGAATGGTGGAGCTAAACTGATGTAGACTGAATGGTGGAGCTGAACTGCTGTAGCTGAATGGTGGGGCTAAACTGCTGTAGACTAAATGGTGGAGCTAAACTGCTGTAGCTGAATGGTGGAGCTAAACTGCTGTAGACTGAAAGGTGGAGCTAAATTGCTGTAGACTGAATGGTGGAGCTAAACTGCTGTAGACTGAATGGCGAGGCTAAACTGCTGTAGACTGAATGGTGGAGCTAAACTGCTGTAGACTGAATGGTGGGGCTAAACTGCTGTAGACTGAATGGTGGAGCTAATCTGCTGTAGACTAAATGGTGGGGTTAAACTGCTGTAGACTGAATGGTGGAGCTAAACTGCTGTAGACTGAATGGTGAGGTTAAACTGCTGTAGACTAAATGGTGGAGCTAAACTGCTGTAGACTGAATGGTGGAGCTAAACTGCTGTAGACTAAATGGTGGGGTTAAACTGCTGTAGACTGAATGGTGGAGCTAAACTGCTGTAGACTGAATGGTGAGGCTAAACTGCTGTAGACTGAATGGTGGGGCTAAACTGCTGTAGACTGAATGGTGGGGCTAAACTGCTGTAGACTGAATGGTGGAGTTAACCTGCTATAGACTCAATGCGTGGTTTTTATAGACATACAGACTGCACGGACATGCAACACTGTTCACATACAACATCCCAAAATTAATTGAGAAGCGTTCCATTTTCCGTTATATGGGCCCTTTAAAGACACAGTGTGGATGAAGCCTCTCTGTTCTAAGGCTGCACTGAATCCCCGGCACGACGCCTAAACCCCGTGGATCACTATTGGCCGGTTCAGCTACAGAACAGGAACAGAACAGAGTTTTTTCCGGGCTTGTTTTTTTTTTTTTTTTCTGTTCCGCAGTTCCTTCTGTTTTTTTCGGACAGAACCTGAACTCAACATGCCTGATGGCTCTTACTGTACAAGCAAAACAAAACCTGCGGCAACGGCGCTCATACGAGAGGAAAACAATGCCTGAAGAGGGTCGCTACGGTCCTCTGTCATTCACCAGGGAACCTGCCTGTCCTTCCTCCCTCCCTCCCTCTCTCTCTGCCTCTCTCTGTCTCTGGCTTCCCGAGGCGTTCTCTCTCTCTCTCTCTCTCATCTCCAGAACAGAGTGAAGTTGGCTAAAGTAGGCCAGGAGAGAAAGTTGGGGTGTAATTAAAACTCTCTCTGCCTGTTTTCTGCTCGTTGCTTCGTCTCAGCATATTCAGATGTGACAGATATCGAGTAAATGAACGAGCGAGAGGGAAATGTAAGTGTGTGCGTACAGATAGACTGAAGCTCCTCAGGCTGGAGAGCAGCTAGACCTCCATTTCCACACCAGCCGGCCCACCGAAACCAAAACGTCACCAGCGCTCTGTTCTGTCATGTTTAACGAAGCATGGAGAAGGTTCGCGCCCGGAGATCAGGCCTAGTCCGTCTGTGCATCACTGCAGGCAAGAATACGCTGTAAAAATGAAGAAAAGAAAAACGATTGGGGAGAAAATGAGTGCCGTATGTCGGTTATCTCTGAGGACCGGCCGAATATGGAGGCTACAGAGCCAACCCACTTTTTAATTGACTTTGTGACGTCGTCCACACTGCCTACAGCAGTTTAGCTCCACCCCCACTCGCGTTGAAGTTATAAAGAGTGTTTCAGCAACAGACCACTTTTGAAATCCAATCAGATAACCTCTGATTTGCATGCATCGGTCCTAAAGGCTTCGCACTAAACTAATTCTAAAGCTGTGTTTACATGTATGCTTTGAAAAAAACAGACAAATTCCACACCTCATAACGGCAGCATGAAGACCCTTATATAAAAGAAGTTGGTGCTAAAAGTCTACTTCTTGTAAACGAAATATAAGTGATTAGTCACCTTGCATGTTTAATGTGGTAGTAACGTCAGGCTCCTCTAGATGGCACTGCGCAAGGATGATGGGGCTATAATACCTGAGGTGTGTGCGACGGGATTCATAGATTGAGAAAAGGTGGTACAGTGCTGTGAATGTCTTGTTCGGAGGGTGGGAAATGGGTCACAAAGCAGATGTTGAGGAGTGACTGCATTTGGTCACCAAAGGCCACATTGTGCAGCTGAATTTACAGGTGTGCCAAAACAAATGGTCATACGGGTCGACCAGCAGTGGTGGAAATCCCAGCCTGCAGGAAATTCTTGTCACAAATGTGGCCAAAACATGAAACTGACGGACAGGGACTGCCAGCGTTTCACGGCTTGTAAATAAAAATCGTTTGTCGTTGCTTCTTTTTGTGTTTTGCCAGTTAGAACTTTATAATTCCAAGGAGAAAGTGAGTTTAAAGATTAAGTGACCCTTATTAGTCCCACAACGGGGAAATTCCACCTCCGCACTTAACCCATCCGTGAAGTGAAACACCACATAAACACTAGTGAACACACACACACTAGGGGGCAGTGAACACACTTGCCTGGTGTGGTGGGCAGCCCTATCCACAGCACCTGGAGAGCAGTTGGGGGTTAGGTGTCTTCCTCAAGGACACCTCAGTCATGAACTGTTCTGGGGATCGACCTGGCAACCTTCCGGTCACAGGGCCGGTTCCCTAACCTCCAGCCCACAACTGTTCTTAGGATTAGATGGTTCTGTTTGCATTTGACGTCTTCGAAATAAAACCAAAAACTCGTATAAATTTGACAGGAATTTGATATTGTATGCTTAGAAGGCATTTAGATTGTTGCAAGGAAGCTTCATAGAACATCCAGCATCTATCACAAAAAGAGGGTTCTTCAAGGGTTCTTCTGTATAGATTCATTTCATACTTACACTGTGGAGAATGTTTTGTGTATGGTTCTGTAGAGACTTCTTAAAAATGGTTCTAATTAGCACATAAAGGGTTCTTCTATCAATATATGTTTGACATCATAACGCCCCTTTTTAGAGCTATATAGAACCATTTCCAGAAAGGTTCTCTATAGAACCATGTATAACACATTTTCCGTCAATCCAAAGAAGCATTGCACCATGCAGTGGTTCTATAGGGAACTCGTGAATCTGAATAAAACCATTCCCTTTGACAAAGAACCATTGAAGAACCATCTTCTTAAGTACAGGAACATGCTTTGTCCTTTACGGATCTTGAATGGTTGTTTGCATTGTGGAACCGTTCTTCAGATTTATGGTGAACATGTTGTATATGGTTCTTTCTGAGATCTTTTTTGATAGTGGTTCTATAAAGAACCAAAAGGAGTTCTTCTATTGTTATAAGCTTGACATTGCAATAATAGCAGAACCCTTTTTGGTGCTATACGGAACAATTTTCCAAAGGTTTGAGGTAGAAGATTAACCAGCACAACAGAATAAAATTGAATCCAACAAAAAGAAAATAAGCGCAATCTTAAAAATGATGGCTCTTTAAAGGTTCCTTAGTAAAGACTATGGTCCTAATATTGAACCATAGAACATGCATGTTGTAATTGCTCTACAGAGTGATGGAGAATCTTTCGTGTATGGTTCCATATAGCACCAAAAAGGGTTCTCAGCATTATAACAATAGCAGAAGTCTTTTTCAAAAGGGCTCTATATAGAACCATTGGCAATACATTCTCCAAGAGCCACTTCACTATGCAAGCTACTTCCATTTGCATACTCAAATGGTTCTTTGAGTGTTCTTGGTTCTATACAGCCCCATGTTTAGGAGTGCAGTTCACTTTAGTCACTATTACACTTCAGTCCAAGTCAACTGGAAAAGTAGAAAGCTGTTAGAACCAATTGAAGCTGGACTAAATGGAAAAAGACGTCCGTCTCTGAGAAAACAAGCGAGATTCAAAGCAGGTTAGAAGGTTTTCATGGTCAGCGATGTCCAGTGAAGTGGAGAGAGACTAAAGGCGGAGGTTTGTACCGAGTCCGAGGTTGTGATTAGCCGACAGTGAGGCATGAGCTGTGTTCTGGTATTGGATTAGAGCGACGAGGCTCGAGCTCGGCTCTGTAAAAGGCTCTTGGACTCGACGCCTCTAAGAGCTCCGTGCTCTTCCATCTCTCCGCTCTTCATCTGTCATTTTCCGCTCAGCAACTCGGAAAGAGCTTCCAAACGCAGGACTGGAATCGATCCATTAAAGAGATAAAAAATAACGGTAATAAAGAAAAAAGTGGAGAAAATGTCACAATGGACCACATCACTGCTGCCCTTAGTTATG
>NC_051232.1:9236672-9344172 GCF_015220715.1 Pygocentrus nattereri
AGTGGTGGTTATAATAGTAGTGGTACCGATTGTCATGATATTAGTAGTGATAATGGTAGGAATAGTGGTAGTTGTACTAATAGCAATGCTATAGTAGTAGTAGTACATAAGTTGTAGTGCAGTACTTGTAGTATTAGATTTACTAGTAGTGGAGATAGTAGTAGAAGTAGAAATGGTAGTGTATGCTGACAATTTTCTCTCTGCTTTGTCATTTCTAAGTCTTCTTCCTCCTCTTGTCGCTAGTTTATTGCACTTTGCATTAATAGTAGTAGTAGAAGAAGAAGAAACAGTAGTAGTTTTACTAAAAGTAGTCCTTCAGTAGTAGTTGTAGTAGCAGTAGAAGTAATAGGAGTAGTAGAAGCAATAGTTGTTATAGTAATAGTAGTACATCAGTAGTACTAATACTAGTAGAAGCAATAATAGTAGTTGTACTAATAGCAGCACTTCAGTCGTACTAATAGTAGTAGAAGCAATAGTAGTAGTTGTACTAATACTTCAGTAGTACTAACAATAGTAGAAGCAATATTAGTTGTACTAATAATAGTACTTCAGTAGTAGTAGTAGAAGCAATAGTTGTAGTTGTATTAATAGTGCTTCAGTAGTAGTAATAGTAGTAGAAGCAATAGTAGTAGTCATATGAGTAGTTGTACTTCAGTAGTAGTAATAGTAGAAGCAATAGTAGTTGTACTAATAGTAGTAGAAGCAATAGTAGTAATTGTACTAATAGTAGTACTTCAATAGTAGTAATACTAGTAGAAGCAATAGTAGTATTGTACTAATAGTAGTAGTAGAAGCAGTAGTAGTTGTACTAATAGTAGGAGAAGCAATAGTAGTAATTGTACTAATAGTAGTACTTCAATAGTAGTAATACTAGTAGAAGCAATAGTAGTATTGTACTAATAGTAGTAGTAGAAGCAATAGTAGTATTGTACTAGTAATAGTACTTCGGTGGTAGTAGTAACAGTATTAGTAGAAGCAATAGCAGTTGTACTAATAGTAGTAATTCAGTTGTACGAATAGTAGGAGAATCAATTGTAGTAATTGTACTAATAGTAGTACTTCAGTAGTAGTAATACTAGTAGAAGCAATAGTAGTATTGTACTAATAGTAGTAGTAGAAGCAATAGTAGTATTGTACTAGTAATAGTACTTCAGTAGTAGTAACAGTATTAGTAGAAGCAATAGTAGTTGTACTAATAGTACTTCAGTTGTACTAATAGTAGGAGAAGCAATAGTAATACTTGTACTAATAGTAGTACTTCAGTAGTACTGATAGTATTAGAAGCAGTCATGGTTGTTGTAGTAATAGTACTTCAGTAGTACTAGTAAGAGTAGTAGAATCAATATTAGTATTGTACTAATAGTAGTACTTCAGTACTAGTAGTTGTAATAGTAGTAGTAGAAGCAATAATAGTAATTGTACTAACAGTTGTACCAATAGTCGTATTTCAGTAGTAGTTGTAATAATTGACTTACTAATAATATTACTATTTTGTATTTGTAATTTTTAGTATTAGTAGTTATAATCCATATAAATGTAATTCTATTATAATCAGTAGTAGTATTATTAGTAATGTAAGTGATAGCATTTATAGTACTAGTAGTAGTAATGTTATTAGTAGCGTTAGTTGTACTAGTACAAGATTCAAGATATGTCACTGCTTAAGCATTAATATTTTCTCAGATTTACTAATGCTAGTAGTAATAGTAGTAATAGATATAGTAAAACAGTGTTATTATTAGTAATAGTATAACTAGTAAAAGTATTCCTGATGTAAAGCATCCTTGGGTTTGTTAAGGGTGATGTATGAATGTAATTAATTTATATTATCATTATTAGAAGTAGTAATAATAATATTAGTAGTAGTAATAGCAGTGTCATTCATACACAATACAAAATATCTTTCTTGTCACTGTACAAGTAAAATGAGATGCTGTTTGCTGTCTATAAGGTACTATAAGATATAAAAGTGTAAACACACATAGACTGTGACATACAAAATATAGAATAAATTAAATAAGTGTTTAAAAATTGACCTTAAAGAATAAAGTGTCCATAAAGAAAGGTGCCCAGTGCTTTTACAGCCATGATTTGAAAATTCAGATTCTGACTGCTGAAGCAGGAGGTGCAGTATGAATTCACTGGTATAGAAATGATTTATTATTATTAATAATAATAATAACTCATTAATAATAGCAGTATTAATAGTACCGTAATAGCTGGTGGAGAGATAGTAGTAAGAGAATTTATTCGAGAAGCAGGAGTAATCGTAGTACTACGCAGAGCGTAGTAAATAAGTGTCGTTAAAAAAGTGACCGTAAAGAATAAAGAAAGGTGTCCAGTACTGGGAGCCATGTTGGAGGGATATTGCACAGAGCACTTGAACCTGGTAGGATAAATAATTATTGCACTTAAATGGTAAATAAGTAAGACAGTTGCGGTTTTGAGATGAGATGCACTTTAATGGTGGCAGTATAAGAACAGAAAACAGTCCTGGTGGGTGGGACGTTAGAAACGAATCTGCATGGGCAGATGTGTGTGGACATAGCTGAGGTCCAGCGCAGTTATAGGGGTGTTGCTGCTGTAAAGGGGTGAGTGAGCGCTGTGTGATCAGCAGTGTGACAACACTGGGGTGAAATCTGTTTTTCAGTCTGGTCGTTCAGGCATGCAGGCCTCTGTAGTGCTTACCAGACTGCAGAAGGGTGGACATGCTGTGTCCAGGGTGGGTCAGGCCTCTGCAGATGTTCATGGCTTTGTGCTTTGTGGCTGCAGCAGGTTCTGTAAATATTTTCCATAATTGGAAGCTGTCAGCCAGTGCTCTTCTGGGACTTTTAATTGATATAGTAATACTAGTAATAGGATTAACATTAGGAACAGTAGCAGTACCAGTTGTATCAGCAGTGACAGGAGTAAGTATTAGTAGTAGTAATAATAGGATTAGTACAACTAGTAATATTAGGAGTAGTTGTATTAGTAATTATGCTAGTGATATTAGTAGTAACATTAGCAATAGTACTAGTAATATCACTATTAATTTTACTATTATTATTATTATTAATATTATTATTATAGTACTAGTACTATAGTATAATAATTATTTAGTAGTAATTGTAATAGTAGTGGTAGTTGTAGTAGGACTAATAGTAATGGTAGTAATAATAATTGTGGTGGGAATAATAGTAGTTGTTTAAATAATAACGTTATGAGTACAAGTGATGGTAGTAATAGCAATAGTAGTTTAAATTGTAGTAGTCATATCAGTAGCACTTGTAGTAGTAGTAGTAGTAATAGTAATAGTATAAATAATATTACTAGTAATATTAGTAGTTGTAGTTGAAGTACTTTTAATGGTCATAGCAATAATAGTAGTATGAAATGAAATAGTAGTAGTAAAAGTCATAGTAGCTGTAGTAGTTGTAATAGGAGTATTAATAATGGTAGTAGTAATTATAATATAAATAGTAGTAATGATAGTAATAGTAATGGTAGTAGCAATATAGCAGTATAAATAGTAATAGTAGTGATAGTATTAGTAGTAGTAATTGTAGTAGGAGCAATAGTAATGGCAGGAATAGTAATAATAGTAGTAGTTGTGATAGGATAATTAGTAGTAATAGCAATAGTACAAATAGTAATAATAGTAGTAACCGCAGTATAAACAGTAATAGTAGTAGTAGTAGCAATAGTTGTAATGAGAGTATTAGTAATAGTATCAGTAATAATAATAGTTGTAATAATAGCAGTATAAATATTAATAGTACTAGTCATAGTAGTAGTTGTAATAGGAGTAATATCAGTAGTAATAATAGTAGTATAAACCGTAAAAGTACCAGTAGTAATAGTTATAGTAGTAGTTATAACAAAAGTAGTAGTAATGGTAGTAGTAGAAGTAGTAGTAATACAGCATTAGACATAGTAATAGTTGTGATAGGAGTAATTGTAATAGTAATAATAGAAGTCTAAACAGTAATAGTGGTAATATTAATAGTCATACTAGGGGTGAAAGTAGGAGTAATAGTAATAATAGTAGTATAAACAGTTAAAGTAGTAATAGTTATAAATGTAGTAACAAGAGTGATAATAATGGTAGTAGTAACAATAGCATTAAAATAGTAATAGTATTAGCAATAGTCAGTAGCAGTTGTGGTAGGAGTAATTGTAATAGTAATAATAATATAAACAGTAATAATAGTAGTAATAGTTATAGTAGGGGTAAAAGCTGTAGCAGGAGTAATAGTAATGGTACTGGTAGTAATAGTAGTAATGTAGATAATAATATTATTAGTAGTAGTAGAAGTAGTTGTACTAGGAGTAATAGTAATGGTAGTAGTAGTATTGGTTGTAAGAGGAGTAATAGAGTAATAATGAGTAATAATGGTAGTAGAAGTGAACCAAGCGCAGAATCCCAGCTTTACACTAATTGCTGAAGTGTTGTTGATATGGTGCTTGGACCCCGTGGATTGCCTCCTGCAGGTGTGTTTATAGCTGTTAAAACGATAACTTCCAAAAACCATAGCCAAATTCCAAAAGCAGTGACAGAGTGTTACTTTTGCAGAAGCTGTAAATTGTAACACGCGGCATAAAATAAGCAGCTCTCCATCCTGTCAGTCATTAATTAAACATCCGCTATTACACTTGCTAAATGCTTCACACAAGAAGTGCAGTAACCTAAATAAGTCTTTGATTAAAGAACAACATCTCAGGATAATTCACAGTAGTGCAGGAAGATAAATATCAGACTTCATCCTCTGCACAGGAGGAAATTACAGATACACATAATGTGCCCTCAACATAACCGTAAACATACAGAGGCTGGGTGAATGAGCCATTATTCCTGCTGGGTAAATTACCTGAACTGTAATTTGAGCCATAATGAGGAGGCTCCTACGAGGGTCAACAGCACTCTAGCGCAGTGTGGAAAATTTGGTGATGAATGGAGGAATAAAAATAAAATCTTGTTACATTAATATACATTATAGTTGAACCCAAAGTGGTTGTATTCATTCCAGGAGGAATATGTTTAATAAAGTAGAACATTATTTAATTCAGTCTAACTGCATTTAGTCCAATATAATTATATTAAATGCAAAATGACTGTATTTAATCCATCAGAATATGATTTACTATGATCTAGCTATATTTAATCCAGTATAACTAAGTAAATCAGCATAACTATTTAATCCAGTATAACTGTAAATAAACCAACATAACTGTATTTATTCCAGTATAACTGTAAATAAACCAACATAACTTTATTTATTCCAGTATAACTGTTATTAAACCAACATAACTGTATGTAATGCAGTATAACTAATTAAACTAGCATAACTATATTTAATGCAGTATAACTGAAATTAAACCAACATAACTGCATTTATTCCAGTATAACTGTAAATAAACCAACATAACTGTATTTATTCCAGTATAACTGTAAATAAAATAAACATAACTTTATTTATTCCAGTATAACTGTAAATAAACCAGCATAACTATATTTAATCCAGTATAACTAAGTAAATCAGCATAACTATTTAATCCAGTATAACTGTAAATAAACCAACATAACTGTATTTATTCCAGTATAACTGTAATTAAACCAGCATAACTGTATTTAATGCAGTATAACTGTAAATAAACCAACATAACTGTATTTATTCCAGTATAACTGTAAATAAACCAACATAACTGTATTTAATCCAGTATAACTGTTATTAAACCAAAATAACTGTATTAAATGCAGTATAACTATAAATAAACCAACATAACTGTATTTATTCCAGTATAACTGTAAATAAACCAGCACAACTGTATTTATTCCAGTATAACTGTAATTAAACCAGCATAACTGTATTTAATGCACTATAACTGTAAATAAACCAGCATAACTGTATTTAATGCAGTATAACCGTAAATAAACCAGCATATCTGTATTTATTCCAGTATAACTGTAATTAAACCAGCATAACTGTATTTATTCCAGTATAACTGTAATTAAACCAGCATAACTGTATTTATTCCAGTATAACTGTAATTAAACCAACATAACTGTATTCAATCCAGTTTAACTGTATTTAGTCCAACTGACTGTATTTAATCCAGTGTAACTGTAATTAAACCAGTATAACTGTATTTAATCCAGTATCACTGCATTTAATCTAATCTGTGATTAATTAGTTTTTATCCCTACATGACTTTGTTTAATCAAGTGTAACTGTATTTAATCCAGCCTGACTGTGTAAATTACTTTAACATTTATAATGTCTGTTTTTACCCTTTTGCTCTGCTGGCTGGGAAATCAGATCTGTGGAATAAGAGAAGGCTGAATTGTTCAGAGTGGAGAGGAAGATCACAGGAATGAAATAGGTCAAGCTAACTGACCTGAAACTAAAGTCAGAAAAACATGCTTCTCTCTGAGTGAATCTTTTATTTATTTTTTATTTTTGGTTCACTACTGACAGCAGCTGGAATAGAGAATCTATTTTATTAGTGCTGTTACTTGGACGGCATTCACTCAGAAGATGACTAGTGCAGTTCAGTTCTAACAGTTCTAAAAAGAGCTCTATTCCAACATTGTACTGTTCTATAGCTCCTAGAACCTCATAAAAAAACAAATAGATTATATTTATTTTAGAAACTTTTAGCAAGTACATTGCATTATCATAATCTCTTAATCTCATAATTGAGCTCATGCTAATTCCATGCATATTTCTTAAACAGGCAAATAATATCTAGAATGGAACTAAATAATCTTAAACTAAGTTTACAACAATCTCAATAGCTTGAACTTGGATAATTATCATAATAACTATAACCTTATGTGAGTAAACAGCAGCATAATAATCATGAAAATAACCTTTTGCTGGCCTGCAAAGAAGAATTCAAGCATTCAGACGGTTCTTTAAGATGTCATGCTTCTATATATAACCGCTGTCTGTACTAAAAAACCCGTGGAAGAACCTTTTTTTGTTCCCTCCCTCAGGAATAAAGCCACGCACTGTACTCCCTTGTTGTGATGTGAGCTCATCGGCGCTCAGACGTTTCAGGTGTTTCAACCACCTTTGGACCAAATGAGGTTCAGTTTGGGGAAAGAAAACTGTCAAATCGTTCTTTAGACAAGAGCTGCTCTTTTTTTATCCTTTCTTCAGTCCTCGTATGTGCTCATGGTGCTGGAACACTGAAAGTCTTACAAGGCTGATGATTTTTCTCCACTACCATCCCATCTTCGACGAGGGAAGGTGTTTCTGATGAGGCGGTGCGTCTCGAGCCTTAACAGTATCAGCCACTCACTCCGAAGACCCTGAAGCGTTAATGTAGTGGGAGAAAATGAGGAGCAGCTCAATGGCACTTACCGGTGCGATGTCTGATTCAGTTCCCACTCAAATTCACGTTCCCCTTCATAAATCGGGCCCTCGGCGCCGCATTCACTGAGCAGAAATGAACGGTAAGCAGCACAGGAACTACGGGAAGTCTCAACTCACACCTCAGAGACTTTAGTCTCAACTCAAACTTGACCCTCAGAGTCTCTGAGGTGTGAGTTGGAGTCGAGTCTCGAGTCGATTGAGGTATGAGTTCGAGTTGACTCTGGAGTCTCTGAGGTGAGAGTCCGAGTCGAGTCTTAATCTTCGAGACTTAAGTCTTGTTTTAATGTGTTTTGGTCCTTTTCTTCATAACGAGTTTATTACTAGCAGTGTTGAAACCTTGGTAGCTTAATGTCCCATTCCACATTAAAGGGTTTAAACCATTTAAGGGGGAACAGGAAAATTCAAACAAGAATCTGGAGAATCTCTGACTTCAGCTTCATATCACTGAAGAATTAGGGGGGGTGATAATAAATAACTGCCCCCCTCTTTGAAGGCGTATGATCCCTAAATGTAACTAAAGCCCAGCAGTGAGGAGCTGAACTTTCCCCTCCTCTGCTGTCCCTTCAGGGTCGCCTACAGAGCGGCGCTAGTAGCTGTTATATTTAGCTCTTTTATTAGAGGGTCTCATTTCAGAGGGAAGATCTCAACCACTGCCCTGTAGCTCAGGAACAAGGGGCAATACTCGAAAACAAGGGGTAAAGGGTAAAAAGAAGAAATGGGACTGGGCCTTAAGGTTATTTCACCTTCCTGAAAGTTGCTTCCATCATTTCAGTGGAAGATCAAGCTGATATTAATCAGACCCTTGGTTGGTCATCTTCCCTGAAATTGCAGATAATTCTGGAAGATGTAATGTTAAAGTTAAAAATGAGGGAACCATTAATATCAGTCAACTCAAAGGCCATTTTCTTAAGTCTTCAGTCATCTCTATGATTTTTATGATGCTCATGTAGTAAAAGAGCTCGTCACACTGAGAGAAAAAGCCAATAACCGCAGCTTAACTGCAGAATCGATGTCGTACCATTAGCAGAGAAATCTTATTGTTAGCATAAAAGCTCTGACTGTTGTGTGTCTGTGATTAAATATATTATATAAAGCATTGGGGAAAAGCAGTGACCTTGAGGTGAGTCATCAGATGAAAAGCAAACGAGATACGTTCATTAAAAAGTCAACGATCCAGCCAGTAATGTGAAAAAAAGAGTTTAAATAGAGTCAAAGCTGCCAGCTAGTAAAAGCCAAAGAAATATCCAGAGAATAAAGGCCTAGCATGATCCTCAAGACCCTCAATAAAGCCTGAATCACAGACCCACCAGAGTCCTAACAGACCTGAATGCAGACTGAAGAGGGTTCAGAGAGTTTCCTGCCTCTGGGAACACCTCGCCATGTGAAAGCTTCCTCAAACGTCTTCATTCCATGTGTTAGTGTGGCCCTTGCTTAGGTATTCAACTAATTTAAGGACTCGACTCAAAACAATGAGTTATGGCCACCATAAATATCAGCAAATATTTTACACAGAACTTATTTTAAAAAAAAACATTGAAATATACTTTACATATTTATTTCCATTAGAAGCAAAACAATTTGGAAAAATCCCAAACTGATTTGGAAACTCTAGACAAACACCAGCGAACTAGCCAGCTAGCATCCTTGCTAGGTCTGCTGCCATGGTAACGGGTACAAAAGGTAGATTAAATAAACAGTGAGAGGGATTTATTGTGAAGCAGAATATAAAGTTGTATTATTATTCAAATCAACAGGTCAGGGTTTCTGTGACTGTAGGTGACCTCGACACGTTAACGCGGCATGCAGGGACTGATAGCGTTAGCTGCTAACTGCCGTGATGGTCAGCATGAGAGCTGCACCTCAGTAGGAATGTTGAGCACATAAACATCTGCTTTAATTAGCAGTTCAGCTGGGAAGGAATAGAAATTCCAAAGCAGGGAATTTGATCACGGCTGAAATCTATAAAGTTCAGTTTATTTCTTTCATAATTCGACTTCATTACGCTCAGCAAATAAGATAATATAAGAAAACTTTATTGTACATTAGATTTGCATAAAATGGAAATTTGTCTTTGGCAGTCTGGCACAGAAATACATTCTTAGACACATAAAACACGTAAAAACATTTATAGCAGCAGGGCACATGAACTATGTAGGCTGTTACTTCCTATGTCCTTATTCAAAACGCTCACAGCAGTGGGCACAAATGATTTTTTGTACCCATTCTTCCTCGCTAGTGGGACCTTAAGTCTCCTGCCCGATGGCAGCAACTGAAATGATGAATGAAGCGGGTGGGTGGGGTCCTTGTAGATCTGGGTTGCCTTGATGGTTGCGAATCGGACGTATAAGTTCTGGAGTGACTGTTGTTTATCTCCAATAATCTTGCTGGCCTGGTTGACCACCTGGGTCAATTTATTTCTTTGCTTTATTGAGAGGTTCGCGAAACGAGACACGATGTTGAAACCGATAATACTCTCTATAAGTGATCTGTAGACCATGGTCAGGAGTGGTCTGCTGGTGTTAAAACTCCTCAGCCTCCTGAGGAGAGAGAGTCTCTGCTTTTTTATAAACTTATTCTGAGAAGTGAGTCTGTCGTCGATAATTGTTCCCTGGCATTTAAAGTGATCGACTTGTTCCACTTCCTCCCCTTTCATGGTGATTGGTTTGAAGACGGATCCTACACTGCCTGCTGCCACCCTCCCTCCAAAACAGCCCCTTGGTCATACTGACGTTAAGATCAAGGAAGCTACCATCAAACCAAGTGTCTAGATGGTTGATGCACTGAGAGCAGGAGGGGCTGATAACATCTTGAAAGCAGGCAACAAGGGCCGTATCATCAGTGTACTTTATGAGACAGATGTCTTCACTGTTGTGTTTAAGCTCATTTGTGTAAATGGAAAATAAAATGGGGGATAAAACACACCCCTGTGGGACACCACTGTTCAAGACAAGGCAGTTGGAAAAAGTGTTGCTGATACAGACGCATTGGGGCCTCTCTCTCAGAAGCTCGCTGATCCACAAGACAAGGCTACTACTGACATTCAGGTCACACAGACGTTGCAGAAGGAGGTGGTGTCGAACTGTGTTAAAAGCAGAAGAAAAATCCATGAAAAGTACCCGGACATATTTATTGGCCTTGTCCAAGTGGCCAAATATTTTTTCCAGAAGAATCAGTTTGGCATCTTCCACTCCTCAGCTAGCTCGATAGGCAAACTGCAGGGGGTCCATGTGCTTAGCTGTTTGTGATATAAGCTCCCTGCTCAACAGGTGCTCCATGCATTTGCCTAATAATGATGTAAGAGCAATAGGTCTGAAATCATTTAGTGATTTTATCTGAGCTATTTTTGTCACTGGGAGGATTGTTGCCGTTTTCCAGGCTTGAGGAATGGAACTGGTATTGAGGAACATCTGGAATAGGCGGGTAAGGACAGATCCCAGTTGGATGGTACATTCCTTTAAGACCCTTTCCTTAAGCCCATCAGGCCTGTTAGCTTTATATGGGTTTATATGACTTCTACTTTTAGTGTCGTGGGAGCAGGTGTCATTCCAGCACATAGAGAATCACATTCATCACTAAAACGATGTCTCTCAAATCTAGACTAAAACATATCTAACTAAAACATATTCAGGTTGTTTGAGAGGTGAACAGGATCCTCACTGTGAGGGTCTACTCTGTGTTTCCTTCCTATCATTGTGTTTAATCCTCCCCAAGCATCTTCTGCATTTCCGTTCCTCAGTTTATGCTCAACCGTGATGTAAAAGGGCTGCATAAATCCTACAAGCACGTCTAATTTAAACCTCATTTAATTCATTGAGGTTTATTGAACATGATGGAGAAAAACTTTAATACCATTTTACATTGGATTTATGTATTTAAATTTAATGGAAAATTGACGTAATTCAAATACAGAAGTTTTAGCTTTTGGGCTTCATTATTTTTTTCAGTGTACGGAATTTCACCCCAGGAAGTTTAATGTACGTGAAACCCACAAGCACACAGGTATGTTTAGAAACTGAACATGAAACTGGGGCATTTAAGAAGAGAATACATGTTAATCAATAATAAAATCTTTATAACTTAATTAATACAACAGTTTAAAATCTGTACAAACACACCCAAGCCGCTTATCCTTCTGGGTCACAGGGGGAGCTGGAGCCTATCCTAGCAGTCATTGGGTGGGTGGAAGGCAGGATACACCCTGGAGAGAACCAGTCCATTGCAGGGAGACAGACAGACACATTGACACCCATCTAGGGGCAATTTAGCATGTCCAATAATCCTGACTGCATGTCCTTTGACTGTAGGAGGAAACCCGCGCAGACACTGGGAAAACTCCACACAGAAAAGACACTGGTTGCCCAGCCAGGGAATTAAACTCAGGCCCTTTGCCAGGCCAGGGTATCGAACCTAGTCCCTTCACCAGGCTGGGGAATCGAACCTAGTCCCTTATATTATTTAATATGCAGTATATGCATTAATATGCAGTGCTGCCGTGCCTCTATACACCCAATATAAGCCCCATGGCAGCGCTGCCGTGCCTATATACACTGATGCTAAGGGCTAACACCTGGCGTGCAGGGGAAGGGGATTGGCTGCTCCTCAGAACTACAGCGGCCGCCCAAGTCCAGTAATGACTGGTGGCAAAGGCAGCAGCTCTACCTGTTACATCAGCGTGTTAGATCTCGCCAACTTGCAGCTCAATATGACGGATCAGCCACAAATCTAATTTGGGCTTTTCCTGCTTTGGCCGTTGCACGAGTGTCAGCAGGGAATTGTAGTCCAAACCAGCACAGTGAACTTCTGTGCAGTGCTAATACAGCAAGAATCCGTATTTTTAGAAAAAAAAGGAATGTGACACAACAAATTAGCTCGTAATAACGAGAAAGACATGAAAATGACTTCTTATGAGTAATAATTTAGGAAGAATATTCACACAACGAAGGGCTGCAGTGATTGTTTCAGCTCCGTTACACACGTCAGAGAAGGACATGAGCTCTTAGGGCAGTTTCAGACATTTGAAGCTGTAAAAGACGTTCATATTTTAAAAATATACATCTGATTTTTTTACCATGTGGGTGATAAAGCAGTCTTTCGGGTTTCTGATGAAGTGGCAAGGCCAGGAGAGAGAGAGAGAGAGAGAGAGAGAGAGAGAGAGAGAGAGAGAGAGAGAGCAGGTGAGTGAGGAAACAGAGGGCAAGAGACACTGGAGGCACAAGAGAGAGAGAGTGATGGAGAGATATAGGGCATGTTATGAAGCTGGGTATAGAAGCTGAGGATGAAGATCACCTGTAAGATCAGAGGAGGAAGCCGGCGTGTTTTCCCAGCATGCTGTGGGGCAGACGGATATTAAAAGCAGTGGCTCTTCATCTCTCATCTCACATGCTGTGTGTGTGTGTGTGTGTGTGTGTGTGTGTGTGTGTGTGTGTGTGTGTGTGTGTGTGTGTGTTGGGGTGATTGTGTGTGTGTGTGTGGGGTGTGTTAAATGTCAGTGCTGTGATCTGAGGCTTAGTGTCACTGCGATGGACAGAGAGATGGACAGAAGAAAGGATGGAGGAGATAAACGGGGGGTCAGCAGGTCATTCACTCAAACTGGAGTCCTCCTGCTGTAAGAGGGTCCACACTTCAAAAATAGGTTCTTCAAGGGTTCTTTGGTGAAGACAAGGAACGCTCAAGGAACCATCTGTCTGGTTTTGTATAGAGCCAAGGACATTTTAAATGATCATAGGGTTCTTTGCATGGTGAAACATTCTTCAGATTGATGGAGAACCTGCTGTAGATGGTTCTATACAGAACCTTTTTGAAAATGGTTCTGCTATTGTTACAGTGTCAAGCTTGTATACAGGAGCACGACCCCAGTTTGGTGCTGAAGATCCATTTCACCATGCAGTGTTCTTTAAAGTGTTCATGGCTTCTATATAACAATTTCCATACTAAAGAACCCTCGAGGAACCATCTTTTTAATGGTGCATGGGCAGGAATTTAGGACCCCCAGCCACAAGTGACCCCCTTAAAGCCTTTGCATGTTTTTAGGTTTCATATTCATTCAACTGCTCCTACAATTAAAAAAAAAACATGGTTCTTCAGGGGTTCTCCAGTAAAAGCAATGACTACATTTAGAATCTTGAATCCTATATAGAACCGTTTCATACTTATATGGTGGAGAGTGTGTTGTATATGGTTCCATACATACACCAAATAGGGGTTTTCTAAAGTTGCAAGCTTGACATTGTAACAGTACCAGAACCCTTTTTGGTGACATACAGAACCATTTTCAAAAAGGTTCTAGATATAACCACAGAAACCACATTGTACATTAAACTGAAGGACCATCTCACCGGGCTAAGAAACACTTACCTATGCAAAGTGTTCTTGAAAGTGACCATGGCTCTATACAGAACCATTTTTTATACTAAAGAACCCTTGAAGAACCATCTTTTTAAGGGTGTATGAGCAGGAATTTAGGACCGCCAACCACAAGAGATCCTGGCTGGAGGATCAGGTGGAGGTGATTGTAGTTCCTAGCTGGAGGATCAGGTGGAGGTGAATCTACTTCCTGGCTGGAGGATCAGGTGGAGGTACAATGTAGTTCCTGGCTGGAGGATCAGGTGGAGGTGAATGTAGTTCCTGGCTGGAGGATCAGGTGGAGGTGAATCTACTTCCTGGCTGGAGGATCAGGTGGGGCTGGAGGATCAGGTGGAGGTGAATGTAGTTCCTGGCTGGAGGATCAGGTGGAGGTCAATGTAGTTCCTGGCTGGATGATCAGGTGGAGGTGAATCTACTTCCTGGCTGGAGGATCAGCTGGAGGTGAATGTAGTTCCTGGCTGGAGGATCAGGTGGAGGTGAATGGCTGGAGGATCAGGTGGAGGTGAATGGCTGGAGGATCAGTGATATAAGCCATTTACTGACACTGCAGTGACATTAACCCCATTCCACAGCCAGTACTACACTAAGTAATGTTAGCCCTCAGAGGATCGGTAGTGCTCCCTCGCTGAAGACCACGCTGAAGACCACGCTCCCTGGCTGAAGACCACGCTACCTCGCTGAAGATGATATTGGCTCTGCAGCCACACGAAGCTTTGTTTTTGTGTTTTTCTGTCAACAATAATCTGTACATTGCTGCATTATATTAGCCACAAAACCCATATTACTGCAACCTCAGCTTTAACCTTAAGATCACAGCACTGCCAACTGACCACAGCACTTAGTGCAGTTCTGATAAATGAAGTGATTAAATGGTCATTTTTAGCCAGACGATGATGGATTTGAGAGATTTTTCTCGTTCGTTCTCAGAGCTCAGAGAACATGGGGACCAAGGCGAGTTTAAAGCCTCTCATTAATGGGTTAAGAGGGTGTTTAATTATTAGCCAGTCGAGCTCCTCTGATCTCCACGGTGAGCCTGTCTGCCTGTGTGAGAAGAGAGAAGATCGGCGAAGGTGTGTTCAGACTCCCAATCACTGCCTAGCCGGCCTGTTTTCAGAGGCCGCGCTCTCCACACATGATGTAGTGACTGTTGTTTATAGCTACATCTCTTTTTTCCGTTTGCTGTTTCCACTAAGGAGATAAGGCTTTTCCTCAAACAGCACATGCCGGGTTTCTAAAGCACTGAAAGGTCTTCAGAGTGAAAGGAAAAAAGGCCTTTTTGGAGGCAACAATGTTCACACTGATAGGAACCAGGAGACAATTAAGAGAAAAACCAAGCTCCCTGGCCAATTTATCAGAAACCCCTCTCTTGAAGCCCCACTATGCTGTACAGTTAGACTGTAGAGCATCTGTTGATGCTCACTCCTGTTAGCCATCTTCTAGTTCTTCATCAGTGGTGACATCAGAGGTGTAGTCCCAGATGGGCTATAGTCTGTCATTGTACATCTATGTAGTGGATCTGTGAGATGTTGAGGTGTTTCCAGTAAAGTGGCCATTAAGTACAGACAAAAGATGAGTGTTTCTAATTGAGTAGGCTTTCTTTGTATCAGTGTATACCTCATCCAAATGACCAGAAGAGGTTATATGATTCCCCAGCGATCACTAATCTGCACCAAACACCATCATACTCCACCTAAATACCACCATTCCCCCACAAACATGAACATTCTCCACCAAACTCCATCATCGTGATGCTCCACCACATGCCCTCATTCTCCATCAAACACCCTCATTCTCCACCAAATACCTTGATTTCTCCACCAAACACCCTCATTCTCCATCAAACACCCTCATTCTCAAACACCTTCAGTCTCAAACACCCTCATTATGAACTAATACTGTACTGGTGTAGTTTGACGCTGGTTTCCTCCCTTTCAGTAGTTCATACAAATAGCTCCCCCTTGTGGAGAAATCTGCTAAACATGAATTTTTGTGCTTGAAATCTTCTGCTCTGCTTGTAATCCGTGTAAATTGTTGGGTCCGTTTTGACTAATCCAGCTATTGCAGCCATTGTAGTCAACTCAACGATAAAGAGTCTTAATTACAGTCAGGGGTGGTGCCACACCTCCAAAAGTGGTGGGGCAAAACAAAACGTTTAAAAAAAACATCTGGCTGAGTGGCAAAATGCGATTAGACTGCTGACTAAACTGCTTTTTACGTCATGATACTGAGGTTTTTATAAACCTACTCAGAGGTGGGTAGTAACTGGTTACATTTACTAAAGTACATGTACATTTACTCTCCTGAGTAAAGGAGTCCTTTCGCTCCGGGACATTTTAGCCATTCATATTAGTTACTAGATTCATTTTTGGTGTTGATGGATCGTCGTTTTATTAAACAGAGATTCTGATTGGCTCTGCGTTCTACCCTGCCTGTTTGTGCTGGCCAATGCTTTACGCAGGGAAAGCCGAGGTTGACCTCACAAAGTGGTGGGGCGTCACCCCAGTCCTTCAAAAAAGTGGTGGCTGCGTCTTCCCTGGTTACAGTTTCTAGATATTTCCTTTATATGAAACAGCCAAACTGTCAATGTTACAGTTACATGCTGACGGCTTGTTACACAGCAGTTTTGGTGTATGTTGGAAAACTGGAGACTTCATATAAAGACGCTTTCTCTTGGGCTACATCCACCACGCTGTGTGCCTCATTAGCACTGTGCACAAGGGAACGAAACGAGACAAGTACCTTTTTTACTGATCACTTTCAGAATTGCCCCTTTATTATTCTGTTCCGACTTTTTGGCATCACTGGAAAATGCCTGTGAAATACGTCCAGATCTCTTTTGTCGCTCTATTGAAGTTCAACCATGTTCGTTTTTGAATAGTCGAATCTCATTTTCAGTACAGCTTATGGGGTTTAAATAGTCTACAGTGCTGTTTCCATTCTGGAAGGTATGAATTGAAACTGGCAGCATTAAATCTAATTGGCTGCATTGTGCATGTGTGCTTTGTGGTGAAAATGTGTGTGTAGATGCCTATTGAATAAAAAAAGCACTTTTCTTTCTTTGTTATATGACTTTACATATGATAAGGAGAACTATGACCATATCTGTGCTGGCAGGCAAACCCAAATCAAATGCCAGTGACTGGGAAATGATGTGCCTTTACTCTCTTCTTGATAAGCTCTATGGTACTCGTATCATCATTTGAATGAAAGCATGTGCGGAATGAAGTGTAGCACGTCCGTGCATGTATAGAAATCTGTATGCGTACTGCATTTTATGTTGCCGTTGTCGGAACAAAACCTCGTATCTCCAAAATGGTCACTTTACAGGAGAACGAGAAAACCTACTTTACTTTGAATGGACGTCAATGGAACCAGACGTTTTTCCAAGTCATTTTGGGCCGTTTGTTTTCGTCCATTGTTCATGAAATTTACACAAAGTGTAAAGGACAACAGGCGTTTTCCAGTTATGCCAAAAACTAAAAAATGACAAGAACTGAATTTCTATACAGTTTAATATGTATGTAAAGTTAGAACAGAATAAAAAAGGGGTAATTCTGAAAGTGATTAATAAAAAAAGTATTTGTCTCGTTTCATCACTGATCCACAGGTCCGCATTGCTGCCCAGCCTGTGTATCACTTGCTGCTGGCCCAGATGTCCCTTAGGCATGGTGCTGGCAAAACAGACGCTTTGTAGGTGTGGCTATAGAAATAGGCACTCAGAAAGGCTCAGGGTGGGATCGTGCCCTCCTTAAAAGGGACTGAAATGTTGTTAATATTATTGTTTCTGTGTCAGGTAGTGGGTTTGGTTGGTCACCGTGATGGTGGAGTCTACCTGTGAGCTTCTACCAGGCATTTAACTAAGAGCTCTTCTCGTGGTGGAAGCATGGCCTTCCCTGTGTTTCACTCTGTCAATGCATCTCATTTTTGGGGCTGTGACCTTTGAAGGTCTCATTGCTTGGCTGCATTCGTCAAATGCATTGTCCTGTTTCACAAAGGAACAAGTAGCATCCTTGAAATGTGTCCTACTTTCAGCCAAGTTCTGATGTATCCTCAGTTCCTATGAGCCTCTGCCTTGCAGGCTACTATGGTAAAGGAACAGAGCCAGTTTGGAGGGACAGTGGGAAAATTATTTTTCAAATGCATGTTTCCCCCATTTGTTCATGAAAATTAGCACCAGTTTACCACATAAAGGATGTTAAAAATGAGCATCCTGACATGAAGGGTACTGCAAAGGACACCCTCAACCTAGCAGTGGTCTTTCAAATATAACACACTGCACCTCAACACTACCTGTTGCCCATCTTTGTAGCCGAGCAATGGATGCATCTTCTGCACCATCTGGACATCAGTGTTAACTGGAACTGCAAACCTTCTTGTGCATCACTTTTGGCCAGCAGGCTGACAAAGCGCCGTGGTTCGTAGCAGGCCTAGCTCGACAGATAGTAAACAAAGAAAACAGCAAAAAGCACCATTTTCCTGTTCCTGAAGTGGCCGCTGCAGCTACCCACCGCGCCGCCGGAACCGATAGATTAGAGTAACGCTACCAGCAGTCTGTTTTCTGAAGACGGAAAAAGGCAAGAGTTCATTTTTTGTTCAAACACTTAGAAACACACACAGAGTCTGGGTTTATACTGGCATATTGCACAACCAATCCCTGCTGTATCACCAGAGACTCTAGGACATATCCAGAGGCTGACATGCTCATTAGAGGTGTGTGACATGCTCAGGCCCCAGTTGGAAGGTTTATTATATGATTGCTCAACTGTGTGTGCTGATGCCATTGGTCATACTGATATCATCAAATACTATATTGTCACAACTGATGAGCTTCCTGTGAGAAAGAAGGCATATCGAGTACCCATGGTCAGGTAACAGATCATTGACCAGACTGTAGATGAAATGTTGGAAAGAAGAATCATTCAGCCTTCTACATCCCCATGCTCATCACCTGTCATTCTTGTGCCAAAGAAAGATGGAGGTTTACACTGCTGTGTCAATTATTGTGGTCTTAGCACTAAAACCCAGCTTGATGCTTATCCCATGTCCCATATTCATGAAATCCTTGAGTCATTACATGGTGCCACTATCTTCAGGACCCTCGACTTGCACAGTGGATATAAGATGAGATAAGATGTCTTTATTATCATTGCACTGTGTACAGCGAAATTGAGCGAAATTGAGATATTGGCAAGTAAGTGTTGATTCTCAGAGCATCCCTAAGACTGCATTCATCACAAGAAATGGGACTAACGTTCCAGCGGCTGTTGGAATTGATACTTTCAGAGGTAAAGGGAAGAAACATACATTTGTTGATGATGTCGTAATATATTCACCCACCAGAGAACAGTACCTGAAACATCTTACTGAAGTGTTTGCTTGTCTAGAAAGAGCAGGTTAAACTTTGAACCCACATAAGTTTAACATCATGCAGAGAACTTTGAACTTTCTGAGACATGTCATCTCCAGTGATGGGACTGCAATAGATCCAGACAAAGTAAGTCTTTGTCTGCAAATGTCCAGTTACAAAAAACATAAAAGAAGTTCAAAGATTCCTTGGCTTTGCTGGATGGTACATATCGATACATACCCCGTTTATCCTTGACAGCAGCTCTATTTCATGCATAAAAATGCAAAGGTGGCATTGGAATAATGAATGTCAAGAGGCGTTTGAGAAAATTAAAGCAGCTCTGGCTTCAGCACCAGTTCACATGCCCAGACTTCACTCAATAGTACAAGGTGCAAGTGAAACTGGCATTGGAGCTGTTGTGGTCCAGGAAAAAGATGGTAAAGAGAGCCCAGAACATGATGCCTATGCTACCTTGGCTAGACACAAGAATCTTCTCCAACAAGTATGCGAAAATGTAGGGAAGGCACAGCATTAACAAGCCCTTTACTACAACATCAGGTGAAGACAGGACAGTTTTAAAGAGGGTGATCTGGTATTGATCAGCATTCATCCAGTGAGGAAAACTTTTGTGCTAATTTAGCACCGAAATGAAAGCGACCTGCAAGAATCATAAAGCGCCTTGATGAGGTGCCTTACAAAGTTGCCATGGTCAACAATGATCCGGATGCTTCTGATAGTTTGCATGTTGGGAAAATTCTATGAGGACACTTTTCTGTCTGAAAGGGGGGAGTGTGTTACTATCGCCCCATGGTTACATAAGCTCCATTGAGTTCCATTGAGTATTTCTTTGTGTAATGACGGACTCTTGCCACAGAGGCCAACTTTGAGACATGACTCAATGGTCTCTTTAAGTGGGGCATTGTGAGTAACCCCGTGTTATAAACAGTGGGGTTGCCTCTGCTGCTGTTTGTTTGTTTGTTTCAGGTGTAGTCCTTATATCAGGAAACCAAAGGTTTTATGCTCAAAGTAAGAACAAAGGGCCTTTTACACAAACGAAAATGCGTTTATTGAAAAGTTTGATATTTTGATAAGATTTGATAATTAGTTTGGTAAGAATATTGTTTTTTTGTTGTAGAGGGACTTTATTTTACTACCTTTTTCAACTGTAATGGGATGAATTATGGAAAATGGAATGGAGGGTCGCTGACCAAATGCTTCAATCTACATGGATTGAAATGGACATCTACATGGGCCTTAAGGACTAGGGTCAAAAGACTTCATGACTTCTTGTGTATTTTGTAAACATAGTATAAGGCTGTGATTCCATTCTGCGCCAAGTTACAAGCTGCTAGATAAGAGTCCCCGTCAGATAATCAGACCCTTTTTCAAAGAGGTTCCTTACAGACTGTAGAGTGCGTCGTCAAGTCAGGCAAAAACAATCAACGCAATCCTGGCAATAATCATTGTGTTGGGAAAGAGACCTGAGAGAACTAGATCACTAATTTGATTATAAATGGGTTGCTAAATAATCTTCAACATCAAAAATGTTTCCCGAAAGCATCAAAAGCTGAATTCCAGTGGACTATTTCCAGTATGTGAGACCTCCTTTAGAAGAAATTGACATGAACCCACACCAGCAGGATCTCAGCAACAGTGAGTGTCTCGCTGTGGATCTGCTGTTCTGGCCTGTATTTTGGTGCATGTCTAATTTTCGTGGTTTTTATCCACACAGTTTAATCATTTCCCTTTATGGCAATCCAATGGACACATACAGTTCTTTCCCAGTTGGAAATCTGATACATAGCAATAAAAAACATACATGCCAACGTGACTGAAATTTGCCATTTTAAAATACAGGACATTATATATGTGGTTTTATGCATTTTCTGCTATATAACTAAGCTCTCAAAGCATGCACACAGTAAGTCATTCTAACAAGAAAAAATATGATCCCTCACATATTTACATGTTTTATTATTCCAAAGCAAACATATAACAGTAACAAGTAACAGGTACTGTTCTCCTGGCGTTGGCCAATCCCAGACTTCCATCATGCTGTTGGATAGAAAAGTTTGATTCATCACTGCACAGAACACATTTCCACTGCTCCAGAGTCCAGTGGTGGTGCTTTACACCCCTCCAGCCGACGCTTGGCATTGTGCCTTTTGATCTTGGGCTTGGATGCAGCTACTCAAGCATGGAAACTCATTCCATGAAGCTCCTGTTGCTTCCAGAGGCAATCAAAAAAATCTGAACCACATAACTTGGTCGGTAACTGGGCTGGTGCCGACTGTACAGTCCTGACTGAGCTGCAGACAGTTTGAGCAAACAGTCACACGCTGACCACCCTGTACTAGTAGGTTTAGCTCAGGGGTCACAACAAAAATGTTAAGAAGAGCAACAAAATGAACCACCTTGGCTCTGAATGTGCTGATGTGCTGATACAGACTAAAAAATATAATACAAACAAAAACGCAGACTCACTTTGCTCTGCTTTAACCTTTAGCTCAGCTGTAGGCGCTTCTCTCACACCTTAGTCAGGAAACTTCTCCTCGGGCTTCTTGTAAAATGTCTCTGACTTTTTACAAGGCTGAAGTCGCTTCTCGTCCTCCAGCTTCTTGTTCGAATCCTCCAGTTCTTCCTTAAATGGCACCTGAGGTGGAATTTTGAGGCTGAAGTGTTGTTTTTGTTTAATAAAGGACTCTGAATGTCGTGTAGGTAAATATCTTGCTGAAATGTTTAAATTAGAGCAGTTTTTTAAAAAGTTGATAGCGCTGTGCACAAAGTTGTTTGTTTGTATCGTCATTTTTGTTGATTTTTGTTGGTGAAAACCTGGAATGATTGATTTTGCCTTTAGTCTAAATTTTTGTTGGATGTCACGCCTTTGGATGTGTAAGCCTGATTGTTGATTACACTTAAAATTCTTGATCTTTTCGTACATTTGCAGCTTTTCAGTTGTGTGTTTCTTTTTGGCTCAGGATTAATTGCAATGTCTTGTTCACACTGTCAGTTGTGCTCGTTTGGTATGTCTGGTGGAGATTCACAGACACTCTGACAATGGCGTTAAATCACGCAGTAACTAAAAAGTGGGCACTACTTCTTTCCAGAAAAGTAGCTAAGTTGTAGCCAGCTACACATTTTTGGGAATGTAGCTACAAAGTAGCTAACTTCTTAGCTGTCCTAACCCTGACTTACCGTTGTCTAGGGCAGCTCTAACAGGACAATGCCATGTTTAAAGAACACTGCCAGTGGTTGTCTACGGTATTTGTCTTCAGGGCTGTGTGCTTGATTTTATCCACCTGTTAGCGATGGGTGTGGCTGAAATGCTCATTAAGGGTTTAAGTGAATGCTCTGGAGGTGTGTGTTCTGTTTTGATGCAGGCTTTGATCTGCAGGGACAGTGTTGAGTGCAGAGCTGTGTGGGTTAAGGCTGATGTCTCCTCCTGAAGTGCAGATCTCTCTATCCTCTGAACTCCGGAGCGCGTCTGGACTCGGAAATGTCGAGCGGCGTGCGCGGACTGAAGCTCGGCTCTCGCGGGGACGTCATCAGTGTGAAAAATCATCAATAGTTAATCAGAGAGTTAAACTGGTGGGCGAGAGTGATACGGCGGCTCCATCTGCCCTCGGGCTGCACACAGAGATTATATTCATCTATTCTCATTAATCCCTTCATTTCTGCTCTTCCTGCTCCTCCGCCGCTGCTGCTGTTTTGTTGTTTGTGTTTGTTTGTTTATTTATTTCTGCGTACCTGCAGGCCAGACTGTGCTCCAGTCTGAAACGTGGCACGGTTACCGCGGGGACACGCAGGGGATCTGCTGTGGCTGTTAGCTGATGTGGCTCTGATTTGATTTTCATCGCCAGCGCCTTCCTTTCATCTTCACTCGCTCATATTTATCTCTCTCTAATGTTTACTGTAACCGTGGCAATGGAATAGGGGGGGGGGGTTGGGCAGAGAGATAAAGGGGTAGTAGTAAGAGAGAGAGAGAGAGAGAGAGGCAGATACAAACAGGAAAAATAGAGAAAGATGGAGTGAGTGAGAAAGGAATACAAGCGAGAGATAAAGGTGAAAAAAGGTGAAGAAAGCAAGAGAGGAGAGGGAGAGAGACATAAAGGGAACGAAAGAAAAGGGGAACAAGTGATGAGGCAAAGAGTTTATATATATATATATATATATATATATATATATATATATATATATATATATGAAAGATAAAGGTAGAAAGAGAGGGAGGCAGAGAGACAGGTAGACATAGAGAGACAGGTAGACGTAGAGAGAGGTAGAGAGACAGATAGACGTAGAGAGAGAGAGGGAGAGACAGGTAGACGTAGAGAGAGAGATAGTGAAAGAGAAACAGGTAGACATAAAGAGAGAGGGAGGGAGAGAGAGACAGGTAGATGTAGAGAGACAGGTAGACATAGAGAGAGGTAGAGAGACAGGTAAACATAGAGAGAGAAGTAGAGAGACAGGTAAACATAGAGAGAGAAGTAGAGAGACAGGTAGACATAGAGAGAGATGTTGAGAGACAGGTAGATGTAGAAAGACAGGTAGACATAGAGAGAGAGGTTGAGAGACAGGTAGATGTAGAGAGACAGGTAGACATAGAGAGACATGTAGACATAGAGAGAGAAGTTGAGAGACAGGTAGACATAGAGAGACAGGTAGACATAGAGAGAGAGGTTGAGAGACAGGTAGATGTAGAGAGACAGGTAGACATAGAGAGAGAGGTTGAGAGACAGGTAGACGTAGAGAGAGAGGTAGAGAGACAGGTAGACATAGAGAGAGAGGTTGAGAGACAGGTAGATAAAGAGAGAGAGGTATATGTAGACAGAGAGTGTGAGGGAGAGAGAGACAGGTAGACGTAGAGAGTGAGAGGTAGACATAGAGAGACAGGTAGACGTAGAAAGAGAGAGGTATATATAGACAGAGAGTGTGAGGGAGAGAGAGACAGGTAAACGTAGAGAGAGAGAGTATGAGGGAGAGAGAGACGGGTAGACGTAGAGAGTGAGAGGTAGACATAGAGAGAGAGAGTGCGAGGGAGAGTGAGACAGGTAGACGTAGAGAGTGAGAGGTGGACATAGAGAGAGAGAGTGCGAGGGAGAGAGAGGTATATGTAGACAGAGAGTGTGAGGGAGAGAGAGAGACAGGTAAACGTAGAGAGACAGAGTGTGAGAGAGAGAGAGACAGGTAGACGTAGAGAGTGAGAGGTACACATAGAGAGACAGGTAGACGTAGAGAGAGAGAGGTATATGTAGGCAGAGAGTGTGAGGGAGAGAGAGACAGGTAGACATAGAGAGTGTGAGGGAGAGAGACGGGTAGACGTAGAGAGTGAGAGGTATACATAGAGAGACGGGTAGACATAGAGAGTGAGAGGTATACATAGAGAGACGGGTAGACGTAGAGAGAGAGGTATATGTAGACAGAGAGTGTGAGGGAGAGAGAGACGGGTAGACGTAGAGAGAGACAGTTCGACGTAGAGAGACAGGTAGTGGGGGCTGTGCTGGAATGCTGATGCTGTGTAATCAGATGAAAGACCCACACCACAGCGTGTTTCATCATCAGTGATGGAGCTCGCGTCTCTGTGATGTCACTCTGACACATCATCACTCACTCTGAAGTCATTAACGCTGGGAATGATTGACAGCAAGTGGGTGGAGCCGGCAGGCATTGTCAACGGTAACGGATGCAGGAGTCACAGAAGAAGATGATGGAGAGAGGGAGAGAGAGAGCAGGAAAAAAGAACAGAAAAAAGATCAGAAAAGAAAGAAAACCAACAGAAGAGAAAAAGAGAGATGAAAAGTAAAAGAGCTGAAAACAGAAGGAGAGAAGAGAGAGAGCCATGAGGAAACAGGCCGTACGCCACCCTGTACCTGTCTTACAGTCCCTGGAACTCAGAACCGCTGCTATCAGTTATTTCCCAATAGTTTAAATTATTTGGAAAAACAAAAGTTAACACCAATTTGAAATTAAAGACCACCCATTCACCTACAGCAGTGTAGCCCCACCCATTCACCTACAGCAGTGTAGCCCCACCCATTCAGTCTACAGCAGTGTAGCCCCACCCAGTCAGCTACAGCAGTTTAGCCCCACCATTCAGCTACAGCAGTTTAGCTCCACCTTTCAGCTAGAGCAGTTTAGCCCCACCATTCAGTCTACAGCAGTTTAGCTCCACCATTCAGTCTACAGTGGTTTAGCTCCACCATTCAGTCTACAGCAGTTTAGGTCCCCCTTTCAGCTACAGCAGATTAGCTCCACCATTCAGTCTACAGCAGTTTAGCCCCACCGTTCAGTCTACAGCAGTTTAGCTCCACCATTCAGCTACAGCAGTTTAGCTCCACCATTCAGTCTACAGCAGTGTAGCTCCACCATTCAGCTACAGCAGTTTAGCCCCACCATTCAGTCTACAGCAGTTTAGCTCCACCATTCAGCTACAGCAGTTTAGCTCCACCTTTCAGCTATAGCAGTTTAGCTCCACCATTCAGTCTACAGCAGTTTAGCTCCACCAGTCAGTCTACAGCAGTTAAGCTCCACCAGTCAATCTACAGCGGTTTAGCTCCACCATTCAGTCTACAGCAGTTTAGCCCCACCATTCAGTTACAGCGGTTTAGCTCCACCATTCAGTCTACAGCAGTTTAGCTCCACCATTGTCTACAGCAGTGTAGCTCCACCATTCAGTCTACAGCAGTGTAGCTCCACCATTCAGCTACAGCAGTTTAGCCCCACCATTCAGTCTACAGCAGTGTAGCTCCACCATTCAGCTACAGCAGTTTAGCCCCACCATTCAGTCTACAGCAGTTTAGCTCCACCTTTCAGCTACAGCAGTTTAGCTCCACCTTTCAGCTATAGCAGTTTAGCTCCACCATTCAGTCTACAGCAGTTTAGCTCCACCAGTCAGTCTACAGCAGTTAAGCTCCACCAGTCAATCTACAGCAGTTTAGCTCCACTATTCAGTCTACAGCAGTTTAGCCCCACCATTCAGTTACAGCAGTTTAGCTCCACCATTCAGTCTATAGCAGTTTAGCTCCACCATTCAATCTACAGCAGTTTAGCTCCACCATTCAGTCTAAAGCAGTTTAGCTCCACCATTCAATCTACAGCAGTTTAGCTCCACCATTCAGTCTACAGCAGTGTAGCTCCACCATTCAGTCTACAGCAGTGTAGCTCCACCATTCAGCTACAGCAGTTTAGCTCCACCATTCAGCTACAGCAGTTTAGCTCCACCATTCAGTCTACAGCAGTGTAGCTCCACCATTCAGCTACAGCAGTTTAGCTCCACCATTCAGTCTACAGCAGTGTAGCTCCACCATTCAGCTACAGCAGTTTAGCCCCACCATTCAGTCTACAGCAGTTTAGCTCCACCTTTCAGCTACAGCAGTTTAGCTCCACCATTCAGATATAGCAGTTTAGCTCCACCATTCAGTCTACAGCAGTTTAGCTCCACCAGTCAGTCTATAGCAGTTAAGCTCCACCAGTCAATCTACAGCAGTTTAGCTCCACTATTCAGTCTACAGCAGTTCAGCCCCACCATTCAGTTACAGCAGTTTAGCTCCACCATTCAGTCTATAGCAGTTTAGCTCTACCATTCAATCTACAGCAGTTTAGCTCCACCATTCAGTCTAAAGCAGTTTAGCTCCACCATTCAATCTACAGCAGTTTAGCTCCACCATTCAGTCTACAGCAGTTTAGCTCCACCATTCAGTCTACAGCAGTTTAGCTCCACCATTCAGTCTACAGCAGTTTAGCTCCACCATTCAGTCTACAGCAGTGTAGCTCCACCATTCAGTCTACAGCAGTGTAGCTCCACCATTCAGCTACAGCAGTTTAGCTCCACCATTCAGCTACAGCAGTTTAGCTCCACCATTCAGTCTACAGCAGTGTAGCTCCACCATTCAGCTACAGCAGTTTAGCCCCACCATTCAGTCTACAGCAGTGTAGCTCCACCATTGTCTACAGCAGTGTAGCTCCACCATTCAGTCTACAGCAGTTTAGCCCCACCATTCAGTTACAGCAGTTTAGCTCCACCATTCAGTCTATAGCAGTTTAGCTCTATCATTCAATCTACAGCAGTTTAGCTCCACCATTCAGTCTAAAGCAGTTTAGCTCCACCATTCAATCTACAGCAGTTTAGCTCCACCATTCAGTCTACAACAGTTTAGCTCCACCATTCAGTCTACAGCAGTTTAGCTCCACCATTCAGTCTACAGCAGTGTAGCTCCACCATTCAGTCTACAGCAGTGTAGCTCCACCATTCAGCTACAGCAGTTTAGCTCCACCATTCAGCTACAGCAGTTTAGCTCCACCATTCAGTCTACAGCAGTGTAGCTCCACCATTCAGCTACAGCAGTTTAGCCCCACCATTCAGTCTACAGCAGTGTAGCTCCAATATTCAGTCTACAGCAGTTAATTACAACAATCAATCAAACTGACTACAATCAAATTGGAAGCCAGACAATAAAATCTATTAGAGATTACAACACAATACAATTAGCACCAACTGCTATAGCTAATCGGTGGGGCATAAGCTGCCATCATTTAGCTACATTAGCCTCATAGCACCAGAGCTAAAACTAAGGAGGGAAACTTCAGACACACAACCTGTTGGCCGAGTGACTGTTTGAGGGTAGGTGTGAGGTAAATTAGAGTTTTTGCTGAACTATCACTTTAAGTGCACTGGGACTGCCTATTCAAATAAATTTCAGTCGGCCAGCTCTTCCCTCTTCTCCTCCCTGCAGACGAGTAACCGTGATCCGTGTGGAGAGGATCCACAGGCAGAGTGGAGAACACCCCGTTAGCTTTAGCTCTGACAGGGCCCGGTTGTCGTGGGGGGTGGGGACTGAAGGGGGGGTTTGGCTCTATTTCAGTCTCTTACTGAGGAGAGACAGTATAATTGGTTACGCGCTACTCGCGCAAAGAAAGGAGGGAATCAATTCTGCGCTGTGGGCCATTTGATCAGCCAGAAGAAAAACGAAGTGACGGAGTTGTATCCTTGAAGTCTGATATAAAGGTTTACAATGAAATACCTGGAATTAGTTTCTATGTAAGTAGCGACGTTAATACTTGTGTGTGATTTCAAAAATAATACCTCATGACTAAACTCTGCATCTCTGATGTCTAGTTAAACGGATGTAGTGTTAAAGGACTCATACTGTTCACCTTGGAGTCTGTATATGGAAGCTCAGTTGCAGGACAAGCCTGTTTCTGTGATGTCCAACCAATTCAGCCTACAGCATTTTAGCCTCAACCATTCAGCCTGCAGCATTTTAGCCTCACCCATTCAGCCTACAGCATTTTAGTGAGCAAAACAAACCACATAAGTGGTCCTATGCCCGGGAGGGGATGCGCTAATATCTAAAAATATGAGCATTACTACCCAAATAGGGACTTCAGCAGTGTTGTAATGTTATCCATTACACTGTCTAACCACTATCATAGAATAATACTAGCATTACTACTGAAGCAGTGACGTCAGCAGTGCTGTAGTGTTGTCCATTACACTGTCTAACCACTGTCATAGAGTAATACTAGCATTACTACTGAAGCAGTGACGTCAGCAGTGCTGTAGTGTTGTCCATTACACTGTCTAACCACTGTCATAGAGTAATACTAGCATTACTACTGAAGCAGTGACGTCAGCAGTGCTGTAGTGTTGTCCATTACACTGTCTAACCACTGTCATAGAGCAATACTAGCATTACTACTGAAGCAGTGACGTCAGCAGTGCTGTAGTGTTGTCCATTACACTGTCTAACCACTGTCATAGAGTAATACTAGCATTACTACTGAAGCAGTGATGTCAGCAGTGCTGTAGTGTTGCCCATTACACTGTCTAACCACTGTCATAGAGTAATACTAGCATTACTACTGAAGCAGTGACGTCAGCAGTGCTGTAGTGTTGTCCATTACACTGTCTAACCACTGTCATAGAGCAATACTAGCATTACTACTGAAGCAGTGACGTCAGCAGTGCTGTAGTGTTGTCCATTACACTGTCTAACCACTGTCATAGAGTAATACTAGCATTACTACTGAATCAGTGATGTCAGCAGTGCTGTAGTGTTGCCCATTACACTGTCTACCCACTGTCATAGAGTAATACTAGCATTACTACTGAAGCAGTGACGTCAGCAGTACTGTAGTGTTGTCCATTACACTGTCTAACCACTGTCATAGAGTAATACTAGCATTACTACTGAAGCAGTGACGTCAGCAGTGATGTAGTGTTGTCCATTACACTGTCTAACCACTGTCATAGAGTAATACTAGCATTACTACTGAAGCAGTGACGTCAGCAGTGCTGTAGTGTTGTCCATTACACTGTCTAACCACTGTCATAGAGCAATACTAGCATTACTACTGAAGCAGTGACGTCAGCAGTGCTGTAGTGTTGTCCATTACACTGTCTAACCACTGTCATAGAGTAATACTAGCATTACTACTGAAGCAGTGACGTCAGCAGTGCTGTAGTGTTGTCCATTACACTGTCTAACCACTGTCATAGAGTAATACTAGCATTACTACTGAAGCAGTGATGTCAGCAGTGCTGTAGTGTTGCCCATTACACTGTCTAACCACTGTCATAGAGTAATACTAGCATTACTACTGAAGCAGTGACGTCAGCAGTGCTGTAGTGTTGTCCATTACACTGTCTAACCACTGTCATAGAGCAATACTAGCATTACTACTGAAGCAGTGACGTCAGCAGTGCTGTAGTGTTGTCCATTACACTGTCTAACCACTGTCATAGAGTAATACTAGCATTACTACTGAATCAGTGATGTCAGCAGTGCTGTAGTGTTGCCCATTACACTGTCTACCCACTGTCATAGAGTAATACTAGCATTACTACTGAAGCAGTGACGTCAGCAGTACTGTAGTGTTGTCCATTACACTGTCTAACCACTGTCATAGAGTAATACTAGCATTACTACTGAAGCAGTGACGTCAGCAGTGATGTAGTGTTGTCCATTACACTGTCTAACCACTGTCATAGAGTAATACTAGCATTACTACTGAAGCAGTGACGTCAGCAGTGCTGTAGTGTTGTCCATTACACTGTCTAACCACTGTCATAGAGCAATACTAGCATTACTACTGAAGCAGTGACGTCAGCAGTGCTGTAGTGTTGTCCATTACACTGTCTAACCACTGTCATAGAGTAATACTAGCATTACTACTGAAGCAGTGACGTCAGCAGTGCTGTAGTGTTGCCCATTACACTGTCTAACCACTGTCATAGAGTAATACTAGCATTACTACTGAAGCAGTGACGTCAGCAGTGCTGTAGTGTTGTCCATTACACTGTCTAACCACTGTCATAGAGTAATACTAGCATTACTACTGAAGCAGTGACGTCAGCAGTGCTGTAGTGTTGTCCATTACACTGTCTAACCACTGTCATAGAGTAATACTAGCATTACTACTGAAGCAGTGACGTCAGCAGTGCTGTAGTGTTGTCCATTACATTGTCTAACCACTGTCATAGAGTAATACTAGCATTACTACTGAAGCAGTGACGTCAGCAGTGCTGTAGTGTTGTCCATTACACTGTCTAACCACTGTCATAGAGTAATACTAGCATTACTACTGAAGCAGTGACGTCAGCAGTGCTGTAGTGTTGTCCATTACACTGTCTAACCACTGTCATAGAGCAATACTAGCATTACTACTGAAGCAGTGACGTCAGCAGTGCTGTAGTGTTGTCCATTACACTGTCTAACCACTGTCATAGAGCAATACTAGCATTACTACTGAAGCAGTGACGTCAGCAGTGCTGTAGTGTTGTCCATTACACTGTCTAACCACTGTCATAGAGTAATACTAGCTTTACTACTGAAGCAGTGACGTCAGCAGTGCTGTAGTGTTGTCCATTACACTGTCTAACCACTGTCATAGAGTAATACTAGCATTACTACTGAAGCAGTGATGTCAGCAGTGCTGTAGTGTTGTCCATTACACTGTCTAACCACTGTCATAGAGTAATACTAGCATTACTACTGAAGCAGTGACGTCAGCAGTGCTGTAGTGTTGTCCATTACACTGTCTAACCACTGTCATAGAGTAATACTAGCATTACTACTGAAGCAGTGACGTCAGCAGTGCTGTAGTGTTGTCCATTACATTGTCTAACCACTGTCATAGAGTAATACTAGCATTACTACTGAAGCAGTGACGTCAGCAGTGCTGTAGTGTTGTCCATTACACTGTCTAACCACTGTCATAGAGTAATACTAGCATTACTACTGAAGCAGTGACGTCAGCAGTGCTGTAGTGTTGTCCATTACATTGTCTAACCACTGTCATAGACTAATACTAGCATTACTACTGAAGCAGTGATGTCAGCAGCGCTGTAGTGTTGTCCATTACACTGTCTAACCACTGTCATAGAGTAATACTAGCATTACTACTGAAGCAGTGACGTCAGCAGTGCTGTAGTGTTGTCCATTACACTGTCTAACCACTGTCATAGAGTAATAATGGCATTACTACTGAAGCAGTGACGTCAGCAGTGCTGTAGTGTTGTCCATTACACTGTCTAACCACTGTCATAGAGTAATACTAGCATTACTACTGAAGCAGTGACGTCAGCAGTGCTGTAGTGTTGTCCATTACACTGTCTAACCACTGTCATAGAGTAATACTAGCATTACTACTGAAGCAGTGACGTCAGCAGTGCTGTAGTGTTGTCCATTACATTGTCTAACCACTGTCATAGAGTAATACTAGCATTACTACTGAAGCAGTGACGTCAGCAGTGCTGTAGTGTTGTCCATTACATTGTCTAACCACTGTCATAGAGTAATACTAGCATTACTACTGAAGCAGTGACGTCAGCAGTGCTGTAGTGTTGTCCATTACACTGTCTAACCACTGTCATAGAGTAATACTGGCATTACTACTGAAGCAGTGACGTCAGCAGTGCTGTAGTGTTGTCCATTACACTGTCTAACCACTGTCATAGAGTAATACTAGCATTACTACTGAAGCAGTGACGTCAGCAGTGCTGTAGTGTTGTCCATTACACTGTCTAACCACTGTCATAGAGTAATACTAGCATTACTACTGAAGCAGTGACGTCAGCAGTGCTGTAGTGTTGTCCATTACACTGTCTAACCACTGTCATAGAGTAATACTAGCATTACTACTGAAGCAGTGACGTCAGCAGTGCTGTAGTGTTGTCCATTACACTGTCTAACCACTGTCATAGAGTAATACTAGCATTACTACTGAAGCAGTGACGTCAGCAGTGCTGTAGTGTTGTCCATTACACTGTCTAACCACTGTCATAGAGTAATACTAGCATTACTACTGAAGCAGTGACGTCAGCAGTGCTGTAGTGTTGTCCATTACACTGTCTAACCACTGTCATAGAGTAATACTAGCATTACTACTGAAGCAGTGACGTCAGCAGTGCTGTAGTGTTGTCCATTACACTGTCTAACCACTGTCATAGAGTAATACTAGCATTACTACTGAAGCAGTGACGTCAGCAGTGCTGTAGTGTTGTCCATTACACTGTCTAACCACTGTCATAGAGTAATACTAGCATTACTACTGAAGCAGTGACGTCAGCAGTGCTGTAGTGTTGTCCATTACATTGTCTAACCACTGTCTAACCACTGTCATAGAGTAATACTAGCATTACTACTGAAGCAGTGACGTCAGCAGTGCTGTAGTGTTGTCCATTACACTGTCTAACCACTGTCATAGAGTAATACTAGCATTACTACTGAAGCAGTGACGTCAGCAGTGCTGTAGTGTTGTCCATTACACTGTCTAACCACTGTCATAGAGTAATACTAGCATTACTACTGAAGCAGTGACGTCAGCAGTGCTGTAGTGTTGTCCATTACACTGTCTAACCACTGTCATAGAGTAATACTAGCATTACTACTGAAGCAGTGACGTCAGCAGTGCTGTAGTGTTGTCCATTACACTGTCTAACCACTGTCATAGAGTAATACTAGCATTACTACTGAAGCAGTGACGTCAGCAGTGCTGTAGTGCTGTCCATTACACTGTCTAACCACTGTCATAGAGTAATACTAGCATTACTACTGAAGCAGTGACGTCAGCAGTGCTGTAGTGTTGTCCATTACACTGTCTAACCACTGTCATAGAGTAATACTAGCATTACTACTGAAGCAGTGACGTCAGCAGTGCTGTAGTGTTGTCCATTACACTGTCTAACCACTGTCATAGAGTAATACTAGCATTACTACTGAAGCAGTGACGTCAGCAGTGCTGTAGTGTTGTCCATTACACTGTCTAACCACTGTCATAGAGTAATACTAGCATTACTACTGAAGCAGTGACATCAGCAGTGCTGTAGTGTTGTCCATTACACTGTCTAACCACTGTCATAGAGTAATACTAGCATTACTACTGAAGCAGTGATGTCAGCAGTGCTGTAGTGTTGTCCATTACACTGTCTAACCACTGTCATAGAGTAATACTAGCATTACTACTGAAGCAGTGACGTCAGCAGTGCTGTAGTGTTGTCCATTACATTGTCTAACCACTGTCATAGAGTAATACTAGCATTACTACTGAAGCAGTGACGTCAGCAGTGCTGTAGTGTTGTCCATTACACTGTCTAACCACTGTCATAGAGTAATACTAGCATTACTACTGAAGCAGTGACGTCAGCAGTGCTGTAGTGTTGTCCATTACACTGTCTAACCACTGTCATAGAGTAATACTAGCATTACTACTGAAGCAGTGATGTCAGCAGTGCTGTAGTGTTGTCCATTACACTGTCTAACCACTGTCATAGAGTAATACTAGCATTACTACTGAAGCAGTGACGTCAGCAGTGCTGTAGTGTTGTCCATTACACTGTCTAACCACTGTCATAGAGTAATACTAGCATTACTACTGAAGCAGTGACATCAGCAGTGCTGTAGTGTTGTCCATTACACTGTCTAACCACTGTCATAGAGTAATACTAGCATTACTACTGAAGCAGTGATGTCAGCAGTGCTGTAGTGTTGTCCATTACACTGTCTAACCACTGTCATAGAGTAATACTAGCATTACTACTGAAGCAGTGACGTCAGCAGTGCTGTAGTGTTGTCCATTACATTGTCTAACCACTGTCATAGAGTAATACTAGCATTACTACTGAAGCAGTGATGTCAGCAGTGCTGTAGTGTTGTCTTCACTATTTCTCAATTCTCAACTTTCATTCTTTCTTTCTTTCATTCTCGGTGTCTTCATTGTTTTCTGACCTTCCTCTTTTATTCCATTTTTCACTTTCTCTCTTGTTTTTTTGCATTGCATTTTGTTTCCTCACTTTTTTCTGTCTGTTTTGACTTGCGATTCTTTGATCATTCTTTTTCTTGTATTCCTTCCTTTCTTCTCTCCCTTTTGTCTTGATTCTTTCTCCACCCTTTCTCCATCCCTCTTTATCTGATTATATTCTATTCCTTCTCTATCTCTTTCTCTCTCTCTCTCTCTCTCTCTCTCTCTCCACATTTCTCCTGTTGATCTCTCCCTCTCTTTAATTCATTGCATTCCACCTTTTCTTTTCCATTCTTGCTGTGTTCCTTGCACTCTCCTCAGTCGGTTCGCTCTCTCTCTCTCCACTCGTTTTTCTCTCCACAGTTCTTCATGCTACTGTTATTTTCCTTAATGCTCCTCCAGTCTCTAAGCAACCTGCTGAGTGGCAGCTACTCCTCCATTTTACACCACACACAGAGAGAATGAGGGGGAGAGAGAGGGAGAGAGAGAGAGAGAGAGAGAGAGAGAGAGACAGAGACAGAGAGTTAGTGAGTCATGTTACCTTTTACCATTTTACTCAACACACACACTAAGTATGCATTTTACTCAACAGAGAAAGGGAGCGAGAGAAAGAGAGATTTTACCATTTGTGAGAAGCCCACAGAGGGAAAGTGCACATTTCATGCTGTGAAGAGGGAAAAAAGGAAAGAAACACAGAACTCAGGAAAAAGCTCACTGCTCCTCCAGCCACTCACAGCACGGTTCTCATATGTTTAATGTGCGTCCCATATAGAATCTACACACCAACCAGCCACCAGTGAAACCACTCACTGTCCGTCCTATCCACTCCACTGACCACACAGTCTCACAGTCTCACCATCTGTTTCTCTGATACTCTGTTACCCTGTTCTTCAGTGGTCTGGACCCCCATGGACCCTCACAGAGCAGGTACTATTTGGGTGGTGGGTCATTCTCACCCACTTTTTTCAAGTTGATTGAATAATCAAAGGTAGAACCGCCACTGAGATCCAATATCTGATATAACAAATCAGGGCGACACACACGTGGAGTGTATTATGCATATGCAACAATTGGGGGGGGGGGGGGGGGGGGGGGGGGGTGCGGGTTGGATTAAGATGGCTGTGGCACCCTTAGCCCCCCATCACGGCACCATTGATGCTGTGGTAGACAGACAGATGGATAGATAGACAGGTAGGAAAGTAAGTAGGTAGACCATCAGATAGAAAAATAGATAGACAAGTAGGTAGGTATGTGGATGTGGACCGATACAGTGATGGACAGGTCAGAAGGTAGGTAGGCAGACGAATAGATAGATAGATAGATAGATAGATAGATAGATAGATAGATAGATAGATAGATAGATAGATAGATAGATAGATAGATAGATAAGACAGACAGATACACTATATTTCCAAAAGTACTAGCTCATCTGCCTTCACACGTATATGAACTTCAGTGACATCCCATTCTTAATCCATAGGGTTTAATATGATGTCGCTGGGCCTTGCTTTGTGCACTGGCGCGCAGTCATGTTGGAACAGGAAGGGGCCGTCCCCAAACTGTTCCCACAAAGTTGGGAGCATGAAATTGTCCAAATGAAGCTTTGAGCTGCTGAAGCTTTAAGAGTTCCTTTCACTGGAACTAAGGGGCCGAGCCCAACTCCTGAAAAACACCCCACACCATGATCCCCCCTCCACCAAACTTTACACTCGGCACAATGCAGTCAGACAAGTACCGTCTCCTGGCAACCACCAAACCCAGACTCGTCCATCGGACTTCCAGACGGAGAAGCGTGATTAGTCACTCCAGAGAACACGTCTCCACTACTCTAGAGTCCAGTGGCGGCGCTTTACACCACTGCATTCCACGCTTTGCATTGCGCTTGGTGATGTAAGGCTTGGATGCAGCTGCTTGACCATGGAAACCCATTCCATGAAGCTCTCTACGCTGTTCTTGAGCTGATCTGAAGGCCACTTGAAGTTTGGAGGTCTGTAGTGAATCGACTCTGCAGAAAGTTGGGGACCTCTGTACACTATGCCCCTCAGCATCCGCTGACCCTGCTCATTTTACGTGGCCGACCACTTCGTGGCTGAGTTGCTGTCGTTCCCAATCGCTTCCACTTTATTATAATCCCACTGACAGTTGACTGTGGAATATTTAGTAGTGAGGAAATTTCACGACTGGACAGGTGGCGTCCGATCAGGGTACCACGCTGGAATTCACTGAGCTCCTGAGAGCGACCCATTCTTTCACTAATGTCTGTAGAAGCAGTCTGCAGGCCTAGGGGCTCGGCTTTATACACCTGTGGCCATGGAAGTGACTGGAACACCTGGATTCAGTGATTTGGATGGGGGAGTGAATACTTTTGGAAATATAGTGTAGATAGAAAGATAGGATTATTGTGCATTTTTTTTGCCTTTAGTTTCATAATTTTTGCACCACAATACAGAATAATAGGAAATAAGGTGAAAACTATGAAGTCATCAAAGAAACTGCCTGTGAAATAAAAGAATTATTAAAGGGTTTTGTGGCCTTTGTTGCTCTAAAGCGCCTCCCAGGAGGGAGATTTACAGATTCGTTAAAAAGAGCGTGTGAAGAATCTCAGATTAGGCTGGACTTCGAGGTCCTCACTCAGCTCTCTCCGGTAATTCCACACCAGTTCTTCAGATCCATGACTTCACTAATGGCGTTCCCAGTAGAAAAGCCAAGAAGGAGTATTAAGCTTATCAGCGTCCAAATATTTATGGTCCTGGCTGTTAATACATACATGTGTATGTCCTGTATGGATTGTATAGATGAGAAGGCTGCTTCACTCCTCTAATCAGACCCTTTCGTTCCTCTCTCGGGCCTTCTTCCCTAGTTAAGGGTAACAGACTTTGATCCATCATCAGTCGGGATGTCAGCCAATCATTTTTGCCTAATTTCATTTCCATAACTTACATATGTATGTGCTTCATGCCTTCGTTAACCTTGCAGCCTGGCTAGCGTTAATAATGATTGGGTTATTTATGCACAGACATGCGTAAATAGCTCATGCATTATTCATGCCCCACTCCCCTGTCATTAAGGTTGACGATGGTTTAATCAGTTGCACTAATATATAAATGCATTAGCTCGTTAATGGACTAATTTATTTCATTTTTTCCCCACTGTTCATTTTCACGTCCTCATGCTCTGACAAAACATGACCTGAACTCGGGGGAACAGGACGGAAATTCCTCTCCAGCTTCTGACCCTCCAGGCAGTTCCTGTGTTCAAATATGGAAATTCCGCTTCCCAAACACTGAGCTTGAGGTGGGAGTGAAGAGAGGAGCACCATCAACCCCACTGACCTGTCGGCCGTTTCACACCCGCTCATCACTTTCACAGCACACACTGAATAATTCAGCGTCGTTTAGGGACGTGTAGCAGAACCTGGAATACATTAAACACACATTTCTGTACAGAGGGAATCATTTATAGTAGTTAGAGAATATTTTAAATGAGAATCTGAATTATTAGAAATAATGCCATTAGTAATAGTTAATGGATGATTCATAGTAGCCGCTGAATAATTCATAGTGGCTGCTGAATATTTCATAGTGGATACCGAATAATTAATAGTAGTTACTGAGTAATTCATAGTAGATACTGAATAATTCATTGTATACACTGAATATTTCATAGTGGCCATTGAATAATTCATAGTGGCCACTGAATAATTCATAGTAGCCACTGAATAATTCATAGCGGACACTGAATAATTATTTGTAGTTACTGAATAATTCATAGTGGACACTGAGTAATTCATAGTAGCCACTGAATAATTCATAGTAGTTACTGAATAAGTCATAGTAGCCGCTGAATAATTCATAGTGGACACTGAATAATTCATAGCGGACACTGAATAATTATTTGTAGTTGTCAGGGTTGGCTCCTCCCAGTCCTGTCCATGTGCTCGTGTTTTGGTTTTGTAACTCCGCCCCTGATTGTTTTCACCTGTCCCTCATTGTTACGTGTATTTAAGCCCTGTGTTTGCCCCTTGCGTTTGCCAGTCTTTGTACCTTTGTACCTGGTCTTTGTTTGTGTTGATTCGAGTCTTTGTCATGTCATACCCTAAATGTGTACGTGTCGGCTCATTGACCCTGGACTGTATTGACCACGACCCTGGATTTGCCCGTAATAAATCTCGCTTATCTCAGCGTATGCGTCCGCCTCCTCGCTCCCCCTTACAGAAAGACTGGCCAACACAGGACGCAGCAGGTAAGTGAGATTCCAGCATGTGGTTGTTCCGTTGGGACGAAACTCCGGCTGTTTCAAAAGCCCAACGCCACCAAGCCGGAGACAGCAAATCCCCTGGCGCTGAGGGAACACGAGCGTCTCGTCGGTCCCGCAAGAAAGCGGAGGACCTTCCCGCCTTGTGTCCGGGCGACGAGAGCTCAGGTAAGCGCCTTGGGTCTGCCCGTCTTGAGCGCCACTGCAGGGAGGAGCGACCTGCAGTGCAAGACGGGGTCAGACAGAAGGAGCATTCAGATGACCCGTTTTTTGGTACTCGGCTCGTTCGCAAGCGTCACTGCGAGCTGCCAATCGCTCGAGTGAGCTTTGGGAACGGCCGAGTGGGTCCAGTATCTGTGTGTTCCTCCAGGTTGGAGCAGAGGTCCCCAGCCCGAAAGCCTGATCTCGTGGCCGCACCCCGCGGCACTCCTGATCCCGTGGCCGCACCCAGCGGCACTTCTGATCCCGTGGCCGCACCCCGCGGCAAGCCCGCGCCTCCGGACCCGTGCCTCCGGACCCGCCGCCAGTCACCGCGCCTCCGGACGCGCCCTTCATGCATCAGAGCAGTCTCACACTACAAGAGACTCTCCTTTGGATGCGAAGATTGCTGTCTCCTGTACAAGAGACGGATGTCGCAGCAGGCCCGCCTGCCTCCGTGGACGTCGCAGCAGGCCCGCCTGCCTCCGTGGACATTACATCCCCTTTGTTCCCACCCATCCCGCCCTCGTCTGTGTCTGTTCCCCCTGGGCCTTCCATTTCTGTCTCTGTTCCCCGTGGTCCTTCTGTGCCTTCTGTGTCTGTTTCCGTTCCTTTGTTTCTGCCCTGTTCAGTCCCTGGTTTTGTCCTTTTCCCTACTGTTGTGTCTGTCTCGGTTCCCGTTCCTGTTGTGGTTCCCGTTCCTGTGTCTCCTTTTGTTTCTGTTCCTGTTTCTGTGCCCATTTCCGTTCCCCTGTCTTTTGCGTGGTCTGTTGTTCGTTCTTGTTTTCCTCGTCCTGTGTCTTCGGTCGTCTCTCGGTCGGCGTCGTTTTTGTGTTGTGCCTCCTCGTCCTCCCTCCGTTTTTTGTCCTCGTTCTGTTTCGTCTGTTCCTGTGTCTGTGTCTCCGTCTGCGTCTGTTCCCGTTTCTGGTTCTGCCTCTGTGCCCATTTCTGGTTCTGCCTCTGTGCCCGTTTCTGGTTCTGCTCTGGCTTCGGTGTTGGTGCCTGTTGTCTAGTTTGGTTTTGTCTTTTTCTGGGTTTCGCTTTCTTGTTGGGTTGGTTTGTTTTGTTCTGTGTGGCACGCCCCGGTGTGCGTGCCTTTGGGGGGGGGGGTACTGTCATGGTTGGCTCCTCCCAGTCCTGTCCATGTGCTCGTGTTTTGGTTTTGTAACTCTGCCCCTGATTGTTTTCACCTGTCCCTCATTGTTACGTGTATTTAAGCCCTGTGTTTGCCCCTTGCGTTTGCCAGTCTTTGTACCTTTGTACCTGGTCTTTTTTTTGTGTTGATTCGAGTCTTTGTCATGTCATACCCTAAATGTGTACGTGTCGGCTCATTGACCCTGGACTGTATTGACCACGACCCTGGATTTGCCCGTAATAAATCTCGCTTATCTCAGCGTGTGCGTCCGCCTCCTCGCTCCCCCTTACAGTAGTTACTGAATAATTCATAGTAGCCACTGAATAATTCATAGTAGTTACCAAATAATTCAGAGTGGATGCTGAGTAATTCATAGTACTTACCAAATAATTCAGAGTGGATGCTGAGTAATTCATAGTGGACACTGAATAATTCATAGTACTTACCAAATAATTCAGAGTGGATGCTGAGTAATTCATAGTGGACACTGAATAATTCATAGTACTTACCAAATAATTCATAGTGGATGCTGAGTAATTCATAGTGGACACTGAATAATTCATAGTGGACACTGAATAATTCATAGTGGACACTGAATAATTCATAGTAGTTACTGAATAATTCATAGTGGAGACTGAATAATTCATAGTATATGCTAAAAGACTCATAGTAGTTATTGAATAATTCATAGTGGACACTGAATAATTCATAGTAGATGCTGAATAATTCATAGTAGTTACTGAATAATTCATAGTGAACACTGAATAATTCATAGTAGCTGCTGAATAATTCTTGAATACTCAAATATTTATAGTAAATATTGAGTAATTCATATTGGATAATTAATCATTTGTAGTAGATACTGAATGCTAAGTATGATGGAAATAGGAAGTTCAGAATCTTGTTTGGATCGTGAACGTTGTGGCCGGAGCTTGTTTGGGATGATAACTCAGCAGTCGGACTTGATGCTGTTCTGAGTTCGTTTTCCTTCTTCAGTCGACTTTCTTTAGCAGCACATTCAGAGCCAGCAGGAACAAACTTCAGCAATCAAGGCCTTTAGTGAAAACAGTGCTTCTCTCTCTCTCTCTCTCTCTCTCTCTCTCTCTCTCTCTCTCTCTCTCTCTCTCTCTCTCTCTCTCTCTCTCTCTCTCTCTCTCTCTCTCTCTCTCTCTGTAATAGTTCAGGTCTCTCTCCCTCCCTCCCTCCACTCGTGTGTCTGTGGTAGCCTTTAGCTGCCCGCACGGCTCTGATATCTGCTCTAATAACCCTGTTTGTTTGTCCTTCACCGTAATGGTCTCCATAAATCATAACTCAGACTGCCTTAAAGAAGCAGCCCACCAGCAAATTAGTCTCCTTTGGCTCGGCCTTCCCTCTTCCTTTCGTTTCCTCTCTTTTTTCTCAACTTTTCTGCCTTTTTTCTCTCTGTTTTATGCTTTTTTGTGGCGACCAAAGTGTAAAAACTCTCGGAAAGGGAAGTTACTTAATGACTCTGTTGCTTTGATTCAGTGGGTTTTTTCCTGCAGGCCTTCTTTGTTTGCGCTGGCCTTCTCCGAGAGGCCGTTCGGGAGGACTTGAAGCTGTTCGCCTGCGTCGAAGCTCCTCTCCATTCATGTGCACAAAACATGCCCAAATGCCTCCCTTGCAAATCAGAGGCCATAATCCATAAGTATTGATTCTGGCCAGTTTATCTCTCAGGTGATCAATAGACGTCTTTAACTGCTCTTCACATCATCACAGCTGCTTCAGGTCACTTTGAGTGGTCATTCGTCAATAACAATAACATCATCTCCGCAGCGTGGTAGGAGAACCAGGGCTGCTCGGCTAACCAGCGCCCGTATATATCAATACAGGCAGAATTAAAGGGCCCATTTCATCACAGGCCAAACGTTTCTCACTCTTTTTTAGTTTAAAAGTGTTTTATAAAGTCCATACAGCCTGTTTGGGGCTTCACGTCTTTGTGATGTTCACCATTCACACACACACAAAGAGGTCACAAAGTCAATCATTTACATATATCCATCCACCTAGTAAGTCTATAGCAGTTTAGCCCCGCCCATTCACACTGAAGTTCATACAGTCCATATATGGAAACTAAACTGCTGAAACAGCCTGGTTCAATTTAATTGTTTTTGTGAGGTCAAAAAGGAAAACCTTTACATAAGAGGTATTTCAGCCTGTACTTTGTGCTGCGTATGACTTTCTATAAAAGCTTTCTGAAAACGGTTCTATGTAGCACTAAAAGGTTCTTCCACTGTTACACCGTCACGCCGCAATAGCAGAAACTCTTAAGTATTAAGATGTACACCTTCTACCTCGTACTCATACTGCTGTGGTCCATGCTGTCCTCCCCTTTATGCACCTTCTATTTATTGTTTATTGTTTGTTACTTTGGGAGTTGATTGGACCGTGAGTACAATGTTTCATACCACCTCATGTACCACATGTGATGTGAATGACAATAAAGCTCTCTTATCTTATCTTATCTTATCTTATCTTATCTTTGTTATACGGAACCGCATCCAACACATTCTCAATCAGTTCACCATGCAAAGAACCATTTAATCACGCAGAGATGCTCCTGCATTTCTATAGAACCATTTTCTTTACTAAAGAACCCCAGGAGACGTGTGTAGCCATTGACCTTCATTACCTGTTGAGTGACTGATGAAAGAAACGGATTCCAGCCATTTAATGAAACTGGTGCTGCGGCATCAAGACTCCGTGTTTTGAAGTAATAACATTTGCTTTTACACAAACCCGATACGCACTTTTCACACTTTCTTTTCTCTCGTTCTTTTCTCCAGAAGCCCACCCAGAGCTGCGGCCCCTCGGCCCTGGGCTTCATCTCGGACTTTGCTGAAGGTGGTTATCGTGGCTTTATCTCATTCAGCGCAGCTAAAACTCGTTTATCTACCTTTTCTTGCTGAGATCACGGCGCCGGCTTCTTTGACCGAGAAGACGTCTGGCACATTAGAGAAAAGCGCGTGCTGGAGTTTGGATTCAAGGACACGGACGGAGTTTACTGTAAGGGTAGTGGAGGCATGGCGTCCAAAAAAACCCCCCGTTTTCCTCAGACTTTCAGAGCTGAAGAACTTCACAGCCTCCTCACATACCGAATGTTGTTTGTTTCCATTCAAACTTGATTCCAGAGTCAGTAAAGTAAAGTAAAAACCGAAAGCAGTGATTTACACCGGACAGGCATGACATTATTAACACCTCCATGTTTCTACGCTCATTGTCCATTTTATCAACTCCACTTACTGCATACAGAGAACGGTCCGAGAAAGAGGAAATATCCAGTGAGCGGTCAGTTCTGTGGACGAAAATGCCTTGTTGATGTGAGAGGTCAGAGGAGAATGGGCAGACTGGTTCCAGATGATAGAAAGGCAACAGGAACTCAAATAACCAACCAGAATCTCTGAGGAATGTTTCCAACACCTTGTTGAAAGTGTGCCACGAAGAATTAAGGCAGTTCTGAAGGCAAAAGGGTGTCCAACCCTTTACTAGCATCTGTTTCTCTGATACATTGTTAGCCCCCTTTTACCTTGTTCTTTAATGGTCAGGACCCCATGGACCCTCATAGAGCAGGATCAAACCAGCGACCTTCCGGTCACAAGGCTGGTTCCCTCACTTCCAGCCCCTGTGTATTGATGGTGTTCTGATGATGTCGCAAGCATGCTGCCACTGTTTTAGTATCTGCATCAAGTTAATTCAGCAGTATGTAATAAGAAAGCCATAACTCGTCCTTCAAAGGCGGTTAAACACACTAAATCTCATTTTACAGGGCACATACCTTGATTTTATTTGATTGGTTGCTGTAGTGATTAACAAATGAAAGCTAAAAATCTAAACGGCTGAGATTTTCTGCTGCGTTATTAGTACCAGTACCTGCCCCGTACCAGACTGCATACTACCTCACTAATACAGTATTTTTTACAGTAATTAAACTTTTTTTTTGTGATTACATTTACTTAATCACTTGCAATATGACATGTAACGTAGGCTGAAATCATTTGCAATATGACTTTACCACCATCATTCTTTAACATTCATAATCTAGTCCTAATTTAAAAGGTCATTTTTACTGCTCTGTTCTCCATCAGTGAGTGTGCTCATGTGCAGTTAATAACCCAAAGGTAACTGGATTTCTGCAGTTATCTGATTATTCAAATGATCATGTAAACAGTACACTCCGATTTCTGAGATGAGATTAAGGTCTAAAAATCAAATAAGCACCTCCAAGAGGAAGTCTGAAGTGATTCCTGAATGAAGAGTTTTACTGAGGTAAATTGATACATTTATTAAGGTCAATTGAGGCTGTTATTGAAGTAAATTAGCATTTACAGCATTTAGCGGACGCTCTTATCCAGATTGACTTATTTAATTGAGGCTGTTATTAAAGAAAATTAGCATTTACAGCATTTAGCGGACACTCTTATCCAGGGTGACTTATTAAATTGAGGCTGTTATTAAAGAAAAGTAGCATTTACAGCATTTAGCGGACGCTCTTATCCGAGGTGACTTATTCAATTGAGGCTGTTATTAAAGAAAATTTGCATTTACAGTATTAAGCAGACACTCTTATCCAGGGTGACTTATTAAATTGTAGCTGTTATTAAGGTAAATTTTCGTTTACAGCATTAAGCGGACACTCTTATCTGGGGTGACTTATTCAATTGAGGCTGTTATTGAGGTAAATTTTCGTTTACAGTATTAAGTGGACGCTCTTATCCAGGGTGACATTAAATTGAGGCTGTTATTGAGGTAAATTGATGTCATTCTACATTTAAGGTGCCTCAGTTTAACTGTAGCTCCATTTAACCTGGAATGGAAAATTCACATGAAAACCAGGTGAAAGAGAAGCTATATATCCGTTTATGAGTTGAATATTTAAGAGTATTGGCAAGCTTTGGAAGCCACTTTTAATAGGTTTTATAAAATATTGCTCAGCAGGTTATACAGATCTACCAGTCTAGATAATCTCCTCAAAGAAGATCTAAAGTGTCCACGTATCTGTCCATGTGTTTGTGGTCATTCTGGTGTGTTTAGTTGGTGTTTATCCTCCTGCAGGGCTGAATCTGCAGTAACAGTAATAAGCCGAGCTCCATTCAGAGCTCAGAGTTAAGGCAGATCACTTGCCAACATGGAGACATGATCTTTGTAAGGACCCAGTACAACACTGTGAATTGTCATAGTCAACCTTTCAGATTGTTTATGGAAATAATGGATGTTGTGTTCTTGTTACCAGTGTAAAGTTCTAAATCCAGTGTCTGCCCTGCAGTGGGAGGTATTAGTGGATAACCTGCACATCTGTGACAGCACCTTTAACAAACACAACATGTTGGAGCAACATATGCTGCCATCTAGATTCCGTCTTTTTCAGGGACCTCCATAATTTCGCATGTGTTATAGCTCCCATTTTGCATGTGTTATAGCTACATAATCAGGTGGTGCTGGTGCTAGACTGACCTGCCTGAAGTCTAGAACTGACTGGCTCTAAATGTAGGTATTGTGATATAAACCGAGTCCGTTCTACAGTTTCTCATTAGGCTGAATGAGTAACCGACTCTAAATGTAGGTATTGTGATGTAAACCGAGTCCGTTCTACAGTTTCTCATTAGACTGAATGAATAACCGGCTCTAAATGTAGGTATTGTGATGTAAACCGAGTCCGTTCTACAGTTTCTTGTTAGGCGGAATGAACAACCGACTCTAAATGTAGGTATTGTGATGTAAACCGAGTCCGTTCTACAGTTTCTCATTAGACTGAATGAATAACCGGCTCTAAATGTAGGTATTGTGATATAAACCAAGTCTGTTCTACAGTTTCTCGTTAGGCTGAATGAATAACTGACTCTAAATGTAGGTATTGTGATATAAACCAAGTCCGTTCTACAGTTTCTCGTTAGGCTGAATGAATAACCGACTCTAAATGTAGGTATTGTGATATAAACCGAGTCTGTTCTACAGTTTCTCGTTAGGCTGAATGAATAACCGACTCTAAATGTAGGTATTGTGATATAAACCGGGTCTGTTCTACAGTTTCTCATTAGGCTGAATGAATAATCGACTCTAAATGTAGGTATTGTGATATAAACCGAGTCCGTTCTACAGTTTCTCATTAGACTGAATGAATAACCGGCTCTAAATGTAGGTATTGTGATATAAACCGAGTCCGTTCTACAGTTTCTCATTAGACTGAATGAATAACCGACTCTAAATGTAGGTATTGTGATATAAACCGAGTCTGTTCTACAGTTTCTCATTAGACTGAATGAATAACCGACTATAAATGTAGGTATTGTGATATGAACCGAGTCCGTTCTACAGTTTCTCGTTAGACTGAATGAATAACCGACTCTAAATGTAGGTATTGTGATATGAACTGAGTCTGTTCTACAGTTTCTCATTAGGCTGAGAGCCCATCAGGGATATCTGTCCAGTGTCAAATCATGCTGGAGTTGACTTTAATTGTTCCTCTAATAACACAATATTTCTAAACCAACAGTGGCCATTTCAACTGATGACTAACTGAAAGTAATCATTTTAAATGAATTCTAATTTAGCTGAACAGTCAAACTGTACCCTGAACTCGACTCTAGCACTTCTCTATCCTTCCTTTCTTCCTGAAGTGTTATTGCATCCAAGTGCCGGTGCGGAAAGCGTGCTATCTCAGAGTTGGATGTATCAGAGGAGCAGCAGATTGAAGCAGAGACAGGAGTTCTGATTGAGTCTGAGGACGTCTGTGTGTGCACAGGTCTGATCATGTGTGAATGTCTGCATGTTTATATAGGACAGACTTTTCCAGTGTGCAGTCTTCTGGCACTGGAACAAATGTCTGCCTCCTTTCAAGTGTTTATGAAATGCAGGGTTGCCAGATTACTTATTTTCCGGCAAAGAAAACAGCCAAAGTCTGCAAAAAAAAAGGCGTCTAAAGAAGCGTCAAAGGCGTTTTAAGTTGGGTGTCCTAAAAAATTTAAGAAGCACGTACAATATATGGGCAAAAGTATTGGGACACCTACACATCGCACCTACAGCAGCTTTAATGAATCCCATTCTAAATCCATAGGCATTACTATGGAGCTGGTCCCCATTTGCAGCTCTAACAGCTTCCACTCTTCTGGGAAGCGTCCTACAAGATTTCGGAGAGAGTCTGTGGGAATTTTGCCCATTTCATCCAGAAGAGCATTTCTGAGGTCAGACACTGATGTTGGACGAGAGGGTCTGGCTCACAATCGCCGTTTTAGTTCATCCCAAAGGTGTTTGATGGGGTTGAGGTCAGGGCTCTGTGAGGGCCACTCAAGTTCTTCCACACCAAACTTACCCAGCCAGGCCTTTATGGAGCTGCTTTGGTCACTGGGGCTCAGTCACGCTGGAACTGGAAAGGTTCTTCCGCAAACTGTTCCCCCAAAGTTGGAAGTGAACAACTGTCCAAAATATCTTGTTCTGCTGAAGCATTAAAGTTCCCCTCCACTGGAACTAAGGGTTCTACACCAACCCCTGAAAAACAGCCCCATGTCATTATCCCTCCTCCACCAAACTTTACAGCTGGCACAGTGCAGTCAGGCAGGTGACATTCTCCTGGCATTCGCCAAACCCAGACTCGTCCATCAGACTGACACATAGAGAAGCTGCTTTACTCCACAAAATACGGTTCCACTGTTCCCGAGTAAATGGGCATGATGACCCTCTCCTCACAGGAGCTCATCACTTTAAAACAGGACAACGATCGAGACCCTCAGTGAAGGTTTATCTACAACTCTGGCTAGAGCCCAATGGAAAGCAATGGACTGACATTGTTGACTGAATATGCTGATTAACTGGGCTTACTGGGACTGGACTTATGTAGGTGAGGGTTGGGATGTAGACTGACCAGTAAACAGAGAGCTTTGCCTTATGCCTCAGCTCCCTTCCTTTAAGTACTCATGTTTATGAGTAAGAGTTTTATCTCTAAGTTATTGTTTTTTTATTCCTCATTCTGTTCTGCTCAGGTCTTTTTGCTTTCAAGGGGGGGGGGGGGTCAGATGTGACTATATGGATGTTGCAAATGGTTTACATGGCTTACACAGGTAGGGGAGGCAGGCCAGCAGTAAATATTACATAGTTTATATTTTATTTATTTGACATGGTCATGACAACAGCAACCCACAATACACAAGAACCTGATGCACTGTGTTCATGGCTCAGTGCTAATTTAGAGGCAGTAGTGGGCTGGAAGTTAGGGAACCACCCCGCTGACCGGAAGGTCACCAGTTCGATCCCCTGAGCCGACAATACGGAAGCAAGACACCTTACCCCAACTGCTCCCTGGGCGCTGCGGATGTGGTGATGTGTATGTGGTATTTCACTAGTTTAATTCCTAGTGCAGGTCTACAGGAGGCCTTTTAAAAGTAAAAATAAACCAGAAGATAAAATAAAATGTATAAGTACAATACAATGTAGGGGTGTCACCAGAATATGAGCAATATTTTTCTCTTTTAGCCTTGATTTAACATGAAGTTGGGTTTCATTTTCAGCTCAGTAGGTAAGCACTTCTCTTACATTTCTCCAATTTGTGGCAGAGGCGCCACCTCATTGTTTTTTTGTCCTTCATTTTTGTCTGGTTATGTTGGGATATGATGAGTTGTTGACACTGTTTTAAGATGTAATAAACACTCTGTAAACAGACTGTAAACAAGATCAACAGCATAACAATGATGTAGCAGCACCACTGACCATGATACAGAACCACTTAGCTAGCCCGGAAAGAGTCTTGAGCCATGAGGGAAAGTCTTACTCCATAACTACAGTGCGTCACACAAGCAGCCGGAACGAGAAGCCCCGGAAATGTCCATAGCCACAAAGGCGTGTCCTTGTCCTGCAACCGAACACCACCTGTCCAGATAGCCTCATAGCTTCAATGCAGCATCGCTTAGGCAGGCCAAAAGTAGCTGAGGCAAAGTGCTGCTCATGCAGCTAAACACTACCGGTCCAGGCAGCCACACAGCTGCGATGTAGTTTCGATTAAGGTCCCGGTCCAGTCAGCCCCAAAGCTCTGATTTCACAACGGCTAGGCAGAGGGCCTGAAAGGCCTTTTAGCTGTGGCATAACGCTGCTCATGCGGCCAAATACTACTGGTCCAGTCAGCTTACAGCTGCAGTGCAGCATCATCCACGCAGCCAGGCCAGGCAGCCACAAAGCTGCGATGTACCATTGTTTAGGCAGCCGGCCCAAGAGTTATAGTTGCATCATAGTGCTACTCATTCAGCTGAAAACTACTGGGCCAAGCCTACCCTCAAGGACAATACAACATCATTCAAGCAGCCGCGCCAGGTGGCAGCAGTGCTGTAATGTAGCTTCGACCAGGTACCCGGTCCAGGCAGCCTCGTAGCCGCGATATAGCATCACTTAAGCAGCCAGCCCGAGAAGCCTCTGACCACTCTTGGGCACTGCTGTAGTGGTTACACTTTAGATTAAGGATGTTTCAGGATGTTGATGGTCCCCCATTCATTACAATGTGTAAAACAATGTTTGAGTGAAAGTAGTATGAACACCATTAGTCGAATCGGTTAAAAGGTGCGAGCTGCTTGTTCAAGTGTCCTGCAAAGCTGTGTGGTTCTAGAGCTGGAGCTGGTTCTAGGAGGAGTAGGGTTGCAAATTTAGACCATACGATAAAAAATAAGAAGAAAACAAAGAACAGTAAGTTGGCTGACTTAGCAAAGTAAGCAATTAAAGAGGATATAAATTCATGTTTGAAAGACTCTGGATGAGCTCGGTGGAAAACTATCATGGACTGAATACACAGTGGGTGAAAAACGTGCTCTGAGAGGGTGAGAGGAGGAGAGAGGGAGATGTAGAGACGGAGGGATGAATGGATTGGAATAGAAAAGAGGAAGACATGGTGGGGAAATCCTGTCTGGTGTCAGCGGGCTGCCATAGAGCTGCTCTGCATGCTTCATCAACAGCTATTCACCCTCTCTCCACCGCTCGGAGAGAGAGGCAGATGAACGAGGGATGCATAGAGAGAGAAAATATTTTTGTACCGTTTAAAAAGCTGTGATATTGAAAAAACTATCAAAATACCAGCGTCTCTGTGTTTGTGTGTGTCTCTCTGAGCTGATTGTTTTGTTTCGCCGCGGCGGCGTTCGGGCCCGGCGGAGGAAAAAGGGAAGGGAGGATTAGAGGAAGCTGGAGAAAGGAGCATGAATGAAAAGGAAGAGGAGAGAGAGAGAGAGAGGAAGAGCGCAGGGGGGTGTTTGATGCGTGTATGTTCTGGGGCGGTGAGTTAGAGAGGGGGCGGGGCTGGATGTATTGTGTTAGTCTCGTCTTTAATTATTCATCCGCTCCCTCGCTTTGTTCTCCAGATAAACTGCCTTCAGCTACTATAGCACACACAGAGAGAGAGAGAGAGAGAGAGAAATATTGACAGACACACACAGAGACAGACTTGCAGAGAGAGAGAAGAATGACAGACAGAGAGAGAGAGAAAAAGAGACAGAGTAGAGTCACAGGAGGAAAGGAAAAAGTAAGAGAAAGAAAGGACAGCAGAGATGGAACAAAGATTAGAAAATGGAAAGTGCGAGAGAGAAAAGAGAAATACATTTAAAACTGAGAGAATGAAAGGAAGCATTGAAAGAAAAAAGAAAAGGAAAAACAAGAAAAAAGGGAAAAAGTAGAGGAGATGAAAGACAAAAAGGTGAGTATGAAAGAAAGAAAGGAGAGGACAAGAAAGAGAAAGTAATTAAAAACAGGAAGAAAATAAAAGGAAAGACTTAAAGCAAGAAAAAAGAGAAAAGAGAGATGGGGTGAGAGCGAGAGAGAGAGAGAGAGAGAGTGCTGTACTCCTGCTCTTGGTGTGTGAATGCTTTCTGAATCCAAAGCAGTCTAATATTTTTGGGGGTAAATATCAGCCAAGGTCCATGCAATGACATGCAATCTCTCTCTCTCTCACTCTCTCTCTCTCTCACCCTCCTTGTAGTCCGTTATGTCCCATGAAGAGGACAGTTCCATGATATTTCAAAATTACTATATAACTGAGCCACCAGTCAAGACACTTTTCCTTTTGATTTAGAAATGTGACTGGGAAGCTTTTCACTGTGACAGAGATGTTTGCCTGGGCCACCAGTCCGGATACTTTCCACCATGAGAGAGGGGTTTTACTGGGCCACCAATCTGGACACTTTTCACTGTGACAGAGTTGTTTGACTGGGCGACCAGTCAGGACACATTTTCTTTTGAAAGAGAAATTTGACTGGGCCACCAGTCGGGACACTTTTCACTGTGACAGAGACGTGTGACTGGGCCACCAGTCGGGATACTTTCCACCATGACAGAGGAGTTTTACTGGGCCACCAGTCCGGACACTTTTCACTGTAACAGAGGAGTTTGACTGGGCCACCACTCGGGACACTTTCCCCTGTGACAGATGAGTTTGACTGGGCCACAGGTCAGGACACTTTTTACTGGGACAGAGGGGTTTGTCCTGACGGGTATCCCAGTCACTTTTCACAGTGACAGAGAAGCTTGACTGGGCCATCAGTCAGAACACCTTTCACAATGACAGAGAAGCTTGACTGGGCCACCAGTAAGGACACTTTTCCCTTTCAAATAGGAGTTTGACTGGTTTGTGAGTCAAGAAAGATTGAGCAAAGAAAAAAAAGACAAACAAAGAGAGACAGTAAGAAAATGAAAAATTGAATCAGGGAGACAGTAAGAGAAAAAAGAAAAACGGAGAAAGAGAAAATGCAAAAAATGAAAGAAAAAACACGGAGAGGCAGTGAGAGAGAACGAGAAGAGAAAGGTGATGTAAACTCAGTTGACTGCAGTGTGCTGCAGAAGGTGAAGCTGAACTTGGGGGGATTCGGGGGTCTGACAGCTTCTTCGTGGCGAGACTTTCATCACAGTTCTGTGTGTTGAGAAGAGTTTCGTCATAGGTTTGGAGTCGGAGAGATGGAGAGAAATGCCATCAGAGCCTGAAAAGGAGCAGAAAACTCAAGCTAAATAAATCTGAACTGTCTTTGTGTCACAATGAGGTCTATTGTTGCCTGTTTTTTTGTTTGTTTGTCTGTGACAGTACAAATACAGCTGAGATTTTACTGCTGACTTTATGATGGACAGAACATCATCATAACAAACAAACGCATTTGTAACCTTTTTTTTTTTTTTTTTTTTTTTTTATTATTTTATTATTATTTTTTTTATTATATTAAATTTCAGACTTAAAAAAGTTATTACATTCACATCAGTGATAATTTCTCAGCTTTTATTCTGCTATCACCCAGCACAACTTCTTACAGGCTTCCAAACTCCTCATCCTGTTCTTCATCCAGCTCCATCATCCTCTTGACAGATTGTTCCTACGTTATTTTGTCTGAATTGCTTGCTGTGGTGTTGCTTAGGTCTTAAGGCAGCTTATAATACTATTTTAAGTGGTTGCTAAGCTGTTTGTAGATGGTTACAATGATGTCCCAGGTGGTTGCTAGGGTATTGCTAACAAGGTTCTGTGGTTTCTCTGGTGGTTGCAGTGGTATCCCAGGTGGTTCCTTTGGAGCTGCTAAATGTTTACAGTGGTGTTCCAGGGGATAGCTAGGGTGTTGCTACATAGTTGCTATAGTGTCCCAGGTGGTTGCTCTGGAATCCTAGATGGTTGATGGAGTGCTGCTAGTGTAATTGTGTCATGGTGATGTAAGTTGGCTCCATCATCCTGACCATCTTTATCTTCTTTTTTCATTTATTATTTCCCTACTTCGTGTAACTTCTTTCTGAATTCTTTAAAGATGCAGGGAAGCTAAATTTGTTATGTCTTTGTAAGGAGGTCAGTCTAGTTCTATATGCTTTAAGTGATGAGTTTATACCCTTAAAATAATATCCCAATGACCAATAAATGGCATATATATATCACCGTATTTGGCCGGTCAACGCAAAACCGTTTCAGAGTCAGAGAAGCTTAGCGTGCTAAAGCTATCCCAGCACAACCAGAAGCTAGCAAGCTAGCCCACCTGTTTGTAGCTGCCTGACGCTCATTCACTTGTTTGTCCAGCACCAGCATTGTTCGTTGGTTCTTTCATTCACATGTTGCTTCATCTGTTTGTTCGTCCGTCTGTCTGTTTGTCCGCTCCTTCACCTGGGCGTCGTGTTGTTAGTCCAGTTAGCGTGTGAGAGGGTGAGCTGGCTAGGAGTGATGGACAGACAGCTGTCAGTCAAGCTGTTAGCCACGCCCACCCAGTTCTCGGAGGCGTCTGATCAGTGCAGGTTGAGTCTCATACGAATCGAACATTTATCTTTTTGTGCTTTGAGCGTTGTTCTCTGTTTTATTTTCCGCTTTTAAACCACTTTCATCTTCCGTACAGAAGCACGAAAGAAACTGTAAATACAGTAATAATTTTACTATGTGTGGTTTCCGAAGATCAAAGTCAGCACATCATCTGGATTCTAATCTGTTTAGTTTTTTATTCCTTTTCTTTTTGTTTTTCTCCTCGTATTCATCATTTTCTTCCTCCTCGTCTTCGTCTGTCTCTGTTTCTGCCCGTGAAGCAGGTGATCAGCAGTTCCCAGCTCTGGTGAGGAGCTTAGTTTCGGTCCAGAATGGCCTGCAGGTGTTGCTGACCTGGGCAGCAGGTTCAGCTCTAGCTTAGTGCTTCTCTGCGGTTCTCTGCGGTTCTCCCATCGTTAAAGCTGAGTCACTCTGGAAGCTGCAGATTGTTTTCAGCCTTTTTAATTTCAGTCAACTCCACCAAGAGGGTCTTTATCATGATGATGATGATGATGATGATGATGATGATTATTATTATTATTATAAAATGTTCTTTCTCTGTTATTGTTTTTTGTTTTTATTAAATTTATTATGTGGGACTTGCAGATGGTTCCTACATTATGTTTTAACATAAGGTTGGTAAGAGGTTGCTGTGGTATCTCAGGGGGTTACTTTGGTGTCCCAGGTGGTTGCTAGGGTATTGCTAACCAGTTGGTGGGGTATCTCTAGTTGAAAGGATGTTGCTATGTGGTTGTCAGGGTGCTGCCAGATGGTTCCTATGTTATGCTGTCCCAGGTAGTTGTTAAGATGTTGCTAGAGTGTTGCTGTGGTATATCAGGGGGTTGCTATAGTATTACAAAGTGGTTGTTATAATATCTAGTGTAAGTATCTCTGGTGGTTGCAAGGATGTTTCTACATGGTTGCAGTGGCATCCCAGAGCTGCTTGATGGTTGCAGCGGTGTTCCAGGTGGTTGCTAGGGTGTTGCTATAGTACCCCGGGTGATTGCTCTAGAACCTGTTCGATGGGGTGTTGCTCTTATCATGGTGATGTAAGTGAGGCTCACACACTTTGGTCCACATAGTTGCGCCATTCGTTCCTAAAGGGGAGGAATTTGAGGAAAGTTTGCCTTGTGGAAATCATCTGTCCATCATCCTCAGTCAGACTGAACAATCGAGTGAAATCATAGTGAAACACCGCTTATCGTTTATTCATAGACACAAGCGCGGTCCTGGACTGAGAGGGTAGAATCTGCACGTTCCACACAATTTCTTCACTTGTTCCAATGGAGCTCGAAATCCCTGTAAAACGTCGGTGTGATTGTGTTCTTGCTGACCGTAACTGAGCCGTCTGAGGGTTAACAGGCCTGAAGTTTAAGCCTCTCTGCTCTCCGCCGTACAGAACGGCGTTTGCTGTGCATGCGAAGCGCCACTGATGCATTCTCGCCGCGTTCAGAGAAGAGGAATGACCGTTTCAGAGCAGGACTGTAATTTCATGCCGCTGCGGTCTGTGTGCTGGTGATTGCGCTGCGAATCGGCGCTGAAATGCCTGCAGCTGCGCTCACAGCTTCCCGCAGGTTCAGCCGCCATCTCTGCTGCTTAAATAGCACTACAGCTCTGCCGTCATTTCACAGCAGCGCTTTTGTTTTGTCGACTCGGTTACGTCTGTAGAGCTGCTGTAAAGCTGAACCTGCCATTTAGGTCCAGGCTGAAGATCCACGACGACTCCCCACATTGACGTACAGCGTCACTGTCGAACTCCTGACTCTGCAGTAAACATTAATGACCCTCGCACTACAGGAGCTAGGCTAAGGCTTATTAATGCTAGCCCTGACTAACGTAACCTCACGCTAATGCAGCTAGGCTAGGGCTTATTAATGCTAGCCCTGACTAACGTATCCTCACGCTAATGCAGCTAGGCTAGGGCTTATTAATGCTACCTCTGACTAACGTTTAAATTAGCTTATCCGCATGCTAGTGCAAATGCTATAACAAATTTGCTTCATGCTAGTGCTAATGCAAGTTACTGCTAGCAGAAATAAACGTATTCTCATGTTGGCGTAAATAAACGGTAAAATAGACGCTGACCTGCCTCTAGACTCGTGACACCAGGCTAGTGCAGGTCAGCTAGCACTAATGAACGCTAAAGCAGCTGAACCTAGAACCAGTGAGTTCCAGTGAAAATGAACGAACTGCTAACGCTAACAGGTTAGCGCAGATAAACACCAGCAGGGATGGCTGTATGCTCTGTATGCTAATGCTAACGCGTTAAAGAGAGAGAGAGAGAGAGAGAGAGAGAGAGAAAGATGGAGAGAAAGAGTGATAGAGAGAGAGATGGAGAGAAAGTGATAGAGGGAGAGAGAGAAAGATGGAGAGAAAGAGAGAGAGAGAGAGATGGAGAGAAAGAGTGATAGAGAGAGGGAGAGAAAGAGTGATAGAGAGAGAGAGAGAAAGATGGAGAGAAAGAGTGATAGAGAGAGAGAGAAAGATGGAGAGAAAGAGTGATAGAGTGATAGAGAGAAAGAGTGATAGAGAGAGAGATGGAGAGAAAGTGATAGAGAGAGAGAAAGATGGAGAAAGAGAGAGAGAGATGGAGAGAAAGAGTGATAGAGAGAGTGATAGAGAGAGAGATGGAGAGAAAGTGATAGATAGAGAGAGAAAGATGGAGAAAGAGAGATGGAGAGAAAGTGATAGAGAGAGAGAGAGAGAGAGAGAGAAAGCGTGATAGAGAGAGGGAGAGAAAGAGTGATAGAGAGATGGAGAGAAAGTGATAGAGAGAGAGAGAAAGATGGAGAGAGAGTGAGACACAGTGAGAGAGAGATAAAGAACGGTAGAGAAACATGTCGCTGTTGTCGGAAGAAAACCTTGTATCTCTAGAATGGTGACTTTACAGGGGAAGGGAAAAACCCACTTTACTTTTAATGGGAGTCAATGGAACCAGAATTATTTCCAAGTCATTTTTGGCCGTTTACTTTGGTCCATTCTCCAGGAAATTCACACACAGTGTAAAGGCCAACATGCATTTTCAAACAACATCAAAAACTGAGAATCGACAAAAACGGAGATACAAGGTTTTGTTCTGACAGCAGCGATATAAACAGTATCTCACAGAAGTGAGTGCCCCCTCACGTTTCTGCAGATATTCTGTCTTCTGATGGGACGTCACTGTAGAAATGAAACTCATATAAGTTAAAGTGGTCAGTGTGCAGCTTGTATAGCAGAGCAGATTTACTGTCCTCTGAAAAGAACAACACACAGACATTAATGTCCAAACAGCTGGCAGCACAAGTGAGTCCACCTCACAGTGAACGTGTCCAGATTGGGCTCAGGGTCAATATTTAGTGTGACCAACTTTATTATCCAGCACTGACAGGACCCTGTTGGGCATGGAATATATATACTGATGGTGATGGTGATGAGGGTGATGATGATGGTGGTGATAATGAAGATGGAGATGCTGGTATTTGTGAATCTGACAGCAGCTTCAGCAGTGACTGGTGCAGAGGGAGCAGTGATGATGTCAGATCTGTGGCAGAAAATCTTTCAGCTCTGTTACAGTCAGAGTTCATCTCTAATCGCACAGCTGCAGGGACCCAATTCACTCTGGCGACAGTGGACTCAATACCAGCATGTGATTAATAGGTGTCGCAGGGTTGGTTTTATAGCACAGGATTAAGATAACTTTGGATTAATATAACCTGATATTATTTCTACAATTCGTTTTACAGTGTGGGATTAGTATAAAATCACACAATTTCTAAAGTTCATTTTACAGTGTGGGATTAGTATAAAATCACACAATTTCTATAGTTCATTTTACAGCGTGGGATTAGTATAAAATCACACAATTTCTAAAGTTCATTTTACAGTGTGGGATTAGTATAAAATCACACAATTTCTATAGTTCATTTTACAGTGTGGGATTAGTATAAAATCACAATTTCTATAGTTCATTTTACAGTGTCTGATTAGTATAAAATCACACAATTTCTATAGTTCATTTTACAGCGTGGGATTAGTATAAAATCACACAATTTCTATAGTTCATTTTACAGCGTGGGATTAGTATAAAATCACATAATTTCTATAGTTCATTTTACAGTGTGGGATTAGTATAAAATCACACAATTTCTATAGTTCATTTTACAGTGTGGGATTAGTATAAAATCACACAATTTATATTGTTCATTTTACAGCGTGGGATTAGTATAAAATCACACAATTTCTATAGTTCATTTTACAGTGTGGGATTAGTATAAAATCACACAATTTATATTGTTCATTTTACAGCGTGGGATTAGTATAAAATCACACAATTTCTACAGTTCATTTTACAGTGTGGGATTAGTATAAAATCACACAATTTCTATAGTTCATTTTACAGTGTCTGATTAGTATAACATCACAATTTCTATAGTTCATTTTACAGTGTCTGATTAGTATAAAATCACACAATTTCTATAGTTCATTTTACAGCGTGGGATTAGTATAAAATCACACAATTTCTATAGTTCATTTTACAGTGTGGGATTAGTATAAAATCACATAATTTCTATAGTTCATTTTACAGTGTGGGATTAGTATAAAATCACACAATTTCTATAGTTCATTTTACAGTGTGGGATTAGTATAAAATCACACAATTTCTATTGTTCATTTTACAGCGTGGGATTAGTATAAAATCACAATTTCTATAGTTCATTTTACAGTGTGGGATTAGTATAAAATCACACAATTTCTATAGTTCATTTTACAGTGTGGGATTAGTATAAAATCACACAATTTCTATAGTTCATTTTACAGTGTCTGATTAGTATAAAATCACACAATTCCTATAGTTCATTTTACAGCATGGGATTAGTATAAAATCACACAATTTCTATAGTTCATTTTACAGCGTGGGATTAGTATAAAATCACATAATTTCTATAGTTCATTTTACAGTGTGGGATTAGTATAAAATCACACTATTTCTATAGTTCATTTTACAGTGTGGGATTAGTATAAAATCACACAATTTCTATAGTTCATTTTACAGTGTGGGATTAGTATAAAATCACAATTTCTATAGTTCATTTTACAGCATGGGATTAGTATAAAATCACACAAATCCTATAGTTAATTTTACAGTGTGGGATTAGTATAAAATCACACAAATCCTATAGTTAATTTTACAGTGTGGGATTAGTATAAAATCACACAATTCCTATAGTTCAATTTACAGCGTGGGATTAGTATAAAATCACAAAATTTCTATTGTTCATTTTACAGCGTGGGATTAGTATAAAATCACACAATTTCTATTGTTCATTTTACAGCGTGGGATTAGTATAAAATCACACAATTTCTATAGTTCATTTTACAGCGTGGGATTAGTATAAAATCACACAATTTCTATAGTTCATTTTACAGTGTGGGATTAGTATAAAATCACAATTTCTATAGTTCATTTTACAGTGTGGGATTAATATATCCTGGCATAAGTTCTACAGTTTGTTTCATATCATGTAATTAATATAACCTGTGGTTTTTGCTAACATTAATTTTAAAGTGTGGGATTAATATAACCTGGGATTATTTCTCCAGTTCTTTTTACAGCATGGGATTAGTATAAAATGGGATTATTTCTATGGTATGTTTTACAGTGTGGGATATAATTAACCAGATCATTCACAGCACAGGATTACTCTAACCTGGGATTATTTCCACACCCACGATGAACTCATATTCTACAGTGCTTTAGCAAAAGCATATTTATATTCTGAATTGCTTTAATGAAGAGATGTGCCGTCTGTCTGCAGCTGATTGATGAATACTGATAACAATCCTTGATGAATCGTTGATCAGAGCTTTGATGGTCAGTGGAGAAAAGGTTGATAATGTTGCGTTGGCCATTTGGTCTCCAGCTCCGTTCTCTCTTCCTGCCTTTCTTCGGCTGCTGTCTGTGCAGCTCCTGCGCAATAATGATATTAATGATCGATAGTTCTTCTCTGGCAGCCCCTAAAGGCAGATCACGACTGTCTTCTCACTCTAAGCCCTTCTGGCAGCCGTCCTTAATGATCTCCTGCTTTAATAAGCGCAGACGCCACTGAATGCTCTCTGTTTGTATCCGAGCTCCGTCTTCAAACCGCGGCTGTAACGTGGAGCAAGGCCGCGTTTTGATTATCGAGGCCGACATTGTTTCTGCTGAGCTTCGCTGCAGCTCCGCAGGCTGAGCAGTACAGGTGGAATTCCGGCTGAATTTATCATACTGGATGGAAATGAAGGACGTTTTTCTCCCGCTGTACAGATTTACTCTGCTCAGAGTGTCGGAGAAGCGCGTGTCGAATTCGACACTCGGAGCTGAGAGACTGTTTAAGTTTTTAATAACTGACTAGCAGTCAGAGCCGGCAGACGTCCACAAGCTCATGGCTTTGGACTTTTTACAAGGTTTTGTCTTCCACTTTCGACCTTTAGCTGGTTTTATTTTTATAAAGATTATTTTTCAACCTCTCTCCATCTCACACAGGTAAAAACGCTGCACCTTTGAGACTGTGATATGTAAATTAGCTGAATTCTGATTGGAAAAGCAGTCTGGGCTGAACCATTCTTTATAATAGGACAGTTTAGCCCCACCATTCCGTCTATAGCAGTTTAGCCCCACCGTTCAGTCTACAGCAGTTTTACTCCACCATTCAGCTACAGCAGTTTAGCCCCAACATTCAGCTACAGCAGTTTAAAATCACCATTCAGCTACAGCAGTTTAGCTCCACCATTCAGCTACAGCGGTTTAGCTCCACCATTCAGCTACAGCGGTTTAGCTCCACCATTCAGCTACAGCGGTTTAGCTCCACCATTCAGCTACAGCGGTTTAGCCCCACCATTCAGTCTACAGCATCTTAAGCTCCACCATTCAGTCTACAGCAATGTAGCCCCACCATTCAGTCTACAGCAGTTTAGCTCCACCATTCTGTCTACAGCAGTTTAGCCCCACCATTCAGCTACAGCGGTTTAGCCCCACCGTTCAGTCTACAGCGGTTTAGCTCCACCATTCAGTCTACAGCAGTTTAGCCCCACCGTTCAGTCTACAGCAGATTAGCTCCACCATTCAGTCTACAGCGGTTTAGCCCTACCATTCAGCTACAGCAGTTTAACACCACCATTCAGCTACAGCAGTTTAGCCCCACCATTCAGTCTACAGCAGTTTAGCCCCACCATTCAGTCTACAGCGGTTTAGCCCCACCATTCAGCTACAGCAGTTTAGTCCCTCCCATTCAGAATACAGCAGTTTAGCTCCTCCCACTTGCAGTGACGTTATAAGGGGTGTTTCAGCTTAGACCTCTTTTTGAAAGAGGTGTAATAAAGGGCAGCCTGTCTAAACAGAGCTTGTTACATATGGGTTCATAAAAGCACTCAGTGAAAGTAAATGGGCAATGCGTAAGTCACGCTGTGGGTGAAGTTTCTGCAGAACATGAGAAGTCCTCACAAACAGGGCCGAACACTCTTCAGTAAATCGAGCTGCCGTCTAACTTCTGGACAGCAGGCCGGTTACAGCCAGTTTCCTCCCTTTCAGTGCCTCTTTTTAGGCCACAGCGCACACAAACCCCCTGAGGGAGAATAAGCATCAGGTGTTTGGAGACAATAGCACGACAAAACAGCCAAAAACAGCAGCAGCTGAAGGCGCCTCGCCGCTCTGTCAGGAACATGCTGTTGTTTTCCTGTTTTTATCGCAGACGCTGTGTTAATTATTCAAAGAGTTGTTCCTCTGAACAATAGCAGGAGAGTGGAGGGACATCTCCAGCCTCCAAACAAAGTGGTGCCATCACGGCATACATCGGAAACACAGAGCTTTCCTCCTCGCTCTCTCTCTCTCTCTCTCTCTCTCTCCCACACTCTCTCTCTCTCTCTCTCTCTCCCACACTCTCTCTCTCACTCTCTCTCTCTCATTCTCTCCCTCTCCCACACTCTCTCTCTCTCACTGTCTCCCACACTCTCTTTCTGTCTCTCTCTCTCTCGCACTCTCTCTGTCTCTCTCTGTTCTCTCTCCCTCTCTCTCCCTCTCTCTCTCTGTCTCTCCCTCTCCCTTTCTCTCTCTCTCTCTCTCACTCTCTCTCCCACACTCTCTCTCTCACTCTCTCTCTCTCATCTCCCTCTCCCACACTCTCTCTCTCTCACTGTCTCCCACACTCTCTTTCTCTCTCTCTCTTTCTGCCTCTCTCTCACTCTTTCTGTCTCGCTCTGTTCTCTCTCCCTCTCTCTCCCTCTCTCTCTCTGTCTCTCCCTCTCTCTCTCTCTCTCTCTCTCTCTGTCTCTCTCTGTCTCTCTCTCTCTCTCTCTCTCTCTCTCTCTGTAGGAAGGGTCAGCGCGGTGTCAAGCGTGGCTGTTTGATTTGTGTTTATGACGCTCTCCACTACTCTCGGGTAATTAGTCGAGCGTTTTTGTTTAGCATTCAGAATAAACATGCGCACCTTGGCAGAGCGAGACTTCAGACTCTAATTGATTTGTTTGTGAGACAGAATTCTTTAATTATAACTTTGTAGTGCTTTTCCCCCGAGAGCAGATCTCTCGGCAGCAGCGCGAGCACACAGACAGCAGGTTAAATTAGCGATTAGAGTCAGCGGGGAGGCAGCTGCTGTGTGTGCGCCTCACTCTTCGATTGTTTGAGGCACAAAACTTTTATCACGCTTTCGTATCCAGTGTGAGATACTTCCAGCTATAAACTCATAGTATAGCAAAATCTAATCCCTCTGTTAGAAACAATCCCACATTAACTGTAGAAATAATCCCAGGTCATGTTAATCTCATCCTTTAAATAAACTAGAAATAATCCCAGGTCATGTTAATCTCATCGTTTAAACAAACTGTAGAAATAATCCCAGGTCATGTTAATCTCATCGTTTAAATAAACTAGAAATAATCCTGGGTCATATTAATCTCATCCTTTAAATAAACTAGAAATAATCCTGGGTCATGTTAATCTCATCCTTTAAATAAACTAGAAATAATCCCAGGTCATGTTAATCTCATCCTTTAAATAAACTAGAAATAATCACAGGTCATGTTAATCTCATCCTTTAAATAAACTGTAGAAATAATCCCAGGTCATGTTAATCTCATCCTTTAAATAAATTAGAAATAATCCCAGGTCATATTAATCTCATCCTTTAAATAAACTGTAGAAATAATCCCAGGTCACATTAATCTCATTAATTTCCTGATGTTTTCATCTCGTGAGCAGCTGAGTGTTTTGCTTTGGAGCTGCTTTGTTGCCACGGCAGTGTGGAGCTGTAGTAGATCCCCCCCCTCCACCCCGCCCCCACCACCCAAGCATTTACGCCGAGATTCCTAATCCCATGTGAATTGGACATAAACATTTGACGTCCAGTGGTAAAATGACATTACCAGCTATAACTGTTTAACTAACCCCGTCCCGGTAGGACAGCCTGAGCGCTTCGGCTGAGGAGGAGCAACAGCTGCTCCCGTCGGGTTTTACATGAAGGTCAAACAGCAGTGAAAGTGGCTGTAAACTAAACGCTCTGCGTGTTTCATTAAGCTGATGAGCCTCTTGAGAGGAACAACCAAAGCGAGTCATGCTACACTGCGATTATAACCCCGTTTCAGTCCTCCTCCGCAAACAGCATCCAGCAGCCTCGAGTCCCAGCAGAGCAGCGAGGAATAAAACCGCAGACTGGAGCTCCAACATTTAATAACAAAAGACGGAGCAGCGCTGGCTGGAAACGGCGCTAACAAGCTCTGCTCTCTGTGGCTGCCCAGCACAGAGCCCGGCAGCCGACGGACGTCTAGCGGCCTGAATTACAATGAATCCAATCAGAAAGCCTCCTATAAGCACAGCGGCCGGATAGAACCGGAACGGCCCACAGAGCCGCCAGCCACCGTTACGGACTGACTCGCAATGTTACAGACTGACTCACCATGTTACAGACTGACTGTCTCGCCATGTTACAGACTGACTCGCCATGTTACAGACTGACTGACTCGCCATGTTACAGACTGACTCGCCATATCACTGACTGACTGACTCGCCATATCACTGACTGACTGGCTCACCATATCACTGACTGACTGGCTCACCATATCACTGACTGACTCACCATGTTACAGACTGACTGACTCACCATATCACTGACTGACTGACTCGCCATATCACTGACTGACTCACCATGTAACAGACTGACTGACTCACCATATCACTGACTGACTCACCATGTTACAGACTGACTGACTCACCATATCACTGACTGACTGACTCGCCATATCACTGACTGACTCACCATGTAACAGACTGACTGACTCACCATATCACTGACTGACTCGCCATATCACTGACTGACTGACTCGCCATATCACTGATTGACTGGCTCACCATATCACTGACTGACTGACTCGCCATATCACTGACTGACTCACCATGTTACAGACTGACTGACTCACCATGTTACAGACTGACTGACTCACCATATCACTGACCGACTGACTCACCATATCACTGACTGACTGACTCGCCATATCACTGACTGGCTGACTCGCCATATCACTGACTGACTCACCATGTTACAGACTGACTCACCATGTTACAGATTGACTGACTCACCATATCACTGACTGACTGACTCGCCATATCACTGGCTGACTCACCATATCACTGAATGCCTCGCCATGTTACAGACTCGCCATGTTACAGACTGACTGACTCGCCGTGTTACAGACTGACTCGCCATATCACTGACTGACTGACTCGCCATATCACTGATTGACTGGCTCACCATATCACTGACTGACTGACTCACCATATCACTGACTGACTCACCATGTTACAGACTGACTGACTCACCATATCACTGACCGACTGACTCACCATATCCCTGACTGACTGACTCGCCATATCACTGACTGACTCACCATGTTACAGACTGACTCACCATGTTACAGATTGACTGACTCACCATATCACTGACTGACTGACTCGCCATATCACTGGCTGACTCACCATATCACTGAATGCCTCGCCATGTTACAGACTCACCATGTTACAGACTGACTGACTTGCTGTGTTACAGACTGACTCGCCATATCACTGACTGACTGACTCGCCATATCACTGACTGACTGGACCACCATATCACTGACTGACTGACTGGCCATATCACTGACTGACTCGCCATGTTACAGACTGGCTGACTCGCCATGTTACAGACTGACTGACTTGTGATGCAGACTGACTCGTCATGTTACAGACTGACTGACTCACCATGTTACAGACTGACTGACTCACCATATCACTGACTGACTGACTCGCCATATCACTGACTGACTGACTCACCATATCACTGACTGACTGACTCGCCATATCACTGACTGACTCACCATGTTACAGACTGACTGACTCACCATATCACTGACCGACTGACTCGCCATATCACTGACTGACTGACTCACCATATCACTGACTGACTGACTCGCCATATCACTGACTGACTCACCATGTTACAGACTGACTGACTCACCATATCACTGACCGACTGACTCGCCATAGCACTGACTGACTGACTCGCCATGTTACAGACTGACTGACTCACCATATCACTGACTGACTGACTCGCCATATCACTGACTGACTGACTCACCATATCACAGACTGACTCACCATGTTACAGATTGACTGACTCACCATATCACTGACTGACTGACTCGCCATATCACTGACTGACTCACCATATCACTGAATGCCTCGCCATGTTACAGACTCACCATGTTACAGACTGACTGACTTGCTGTGTTACAGACTGACTCACCATATCACTGACTGACTGACTCGCCATATCACTGACTGACTGACTCGCCATATCACTGACTGACTGGCTCACCATATCACTGACTGACTGACTGGCCATATCACTGACTGACTCGCCATGTTACAGACTGGCTGACTCGCCATGTTACAGACTGACTGACTTGTGATGCAGACTGACTCGTCGTGTTACAGACTGACTGACTCACCATGTTACAGACTGACTGACTCACCATATCACTGACTGACTGACTCGCCATATCACTGACTGACTGACTCACCATATCACTGACTGACTGACTCGCCATATCACTGACTGACTCACCATGTTACAGACTGACTGACTCACCATATCACTGACCGACTGACTCGCCATAGCACTGACTGACTGACTCGCCATATCACTGACTGGCGGACTCGCCATATTACTGACTGACTCACCATGTTACAGACTGACTCGCCATGTTACAGATTGACTGACTCACCATATCACTGACTGACTCACCAAGTTACAGACTGACTGACTCGACATGTTACAGACTAACTGACTCCATGTTACAGACTGGCTGACATGCCATATTACAGCCTAACTCATAGTCATAGACTGAATGGCTCACCATGTTTGACTGACCTGCTGTGTCACAGACTGACTGGTCGTATTACAGACTGACTTGTCATGATGCAGACTGACTCACCGTGATACAGACTGACCTGTCATGTCACAAACGGACTAACCTGTGTCATAGACTGACTCGCTATGTTAGACAGACTGACACAATGTTACAGACCGACTGCCTCGCCATGTTACAGACTGCCCCACCATGTTACATACTGGCTGACTCGCCATGTCACAGACTGGCTAACTCACCATGTTACAAACTGACTTGTCATGTTACAAACTGATTTGCCATGTTACAGACTGACTGACTCACCATGTTACTGACTGACTCACTGTGTGAGACTAACCCACCATGTCACAGACTGACTGATTTGTCGTGTTGCAGACTGACTTGCCGTGTCACAGACTGACTGACTTGCCCTGTCACAGACTGACTGACTTGCCGTGTTACAGACTGACTGACTCAACTAGCTTGTTCACACTGGTCAATGAGCTTTGTCATACTGTTCATCCTATTCAACTGTCTTGGTCAGACTGGTCAAAAGCTTGGTAACCCTGGTCATCAGCAGCTTTTCAACAGTAGGTGATGTTCTTGTCCAGCACTTTGAATGAAGTGACCTGTAAAGCGGACAAGCTAAGCTCTTCAGATGGTCAGTGAGTATCAGGGAAGCTAATTTGCTAACATAAACTACTGGTGAAGAGCAGTGAAGTGTATACACACACACACGCACACACACATTCACACACACACACTCAACACATACACACACATACACACACACACTCAGCACATACACACATGCACTCAACACACACACAGACGCGCACACACACACGCACACACACACGCACACACACTCACACACACACACACTAAACACATAAACACACACACTCACACACACACACTCAACACTCACACACACTCTCAACACACACTCAACACACACGCACACACACTCAACACATACACACACACACTCAACACATACACACTCAACACACACACTCAACACACACTCAACACACACACACATACTCTCAACTCACACACACACTCAACACATACACACACTCAACACACACACTCTCAACACACACTCAACACACACACACACTCAACCCACACACACTCTCTCAAGACATAATCAACTCACACACACACACACAAAACAAACACACTCAACTCACACACACACACTCTCAACACACACTCAACTCACACACACACACACACTCTCAACACACACTCAACTCACACACACAACAAACACACACACTCAACACATACACTCTCAACACTCACACACACACACACTCAACACACACATTCAACACACACACACTCAGCATATACACACTCAACTCACACACACTCAAAATACACACACACACTCAACACACACACACTCAACTCACACACACACTCAACTCACAGACACACACAACAAACATACACTCTTAACACACACACTCAACACACATGCTCAACACACCTACACACACATACATGCATACACACTCAACTCACACACACACTCACACTCAACACACACTCAACACACACAGACACACACTCACCACACACACATGCTCAACACACACTCAACACACACATACTCAACACACACACACACACACACTCTCAACATACACACTTAACATTCACACACACACTCAAAATACACACTCTTAACACACTCAGCACACACACTCTCAACACACACACTCACACATACACACTCAACACACACACATGCTCAACACACACTCACACACACACTCACTCAACACACACACACTCAACACACACACATGCTCAACACACACCATACACACACACTCTCAACACACACATGCACAACACATACTCAACACACACACACATGCTCAACACACACTCACACACACACACTCACTCAACACACACACTCAACTCACACTCACACACCCAACTCACACACTCACACACTCTCAACACACACACACACTCAAAACACGTGTTCGCACTGCTTAACCACATAAGCACGTACACACTCTCAACACACACACACTCTCAACACACACACACACGCACTCACACACTCAACTCACACACACTCAACACACAGGTGTTCGTACTGCTTAACCACATAAGCACGTACATACTCCACACACACACACACACACACACACACACACACACACACACACACACACACACACTCAACACATACACACATTCCCACTCAGAGCTCACAGTAAAGCCCTGATTTGTTCTGTTGGACTGTAAATTGATGTGTTTGAGGAAAAGATCCAGATACAAACCACAGGATCAGACTGGCTCTCACTGAGCCCAGCTTCAGCACAGAGCAGAGGGACAGAAGGAGAGAGAGAGAGAGAGAGAGAGAGAGAGGGATTAAAGGAGGAGAGAAAGGTCCCCGCCAGCAATCCTGTTAAACAACGAGAGAATGGCGCCGAGGAAAAGAGGAAGAGAAAAAAGACGAAAGGAAAACAAAAGCAAATGAGGGATGAAAAGAAGTCTGGAGGGGCGGAGTGCACTCTTTTTATTTTCTCCCTTTTTTCCTTCAATGGCAGAGATATGAAGGTGAAAAATAGACCATCAAAGCCAAAAGCATGTGAATAAAATATAAGCTCTTTAGCTTTAGCCCTCGCGCTTCACAGCTGCTCTCTGTACCAATGAAGGCGTGGAAAAGATGGGAGCGGAGGGGGTGAGCGAGAGAGGGATAGAGAGGGAGAGAGAGAGATGGAGGGAAAGAGAAAGCGAGAGAGAGAGAGTGGGATGAAGGAAATAGAGCGAGGTAGAGGCCTATTAACCCTTATGAACCTCACAGAAGATCTTGCTGTAATATTGGTTGAGGTTTTTCTCATAGCTTGTTAAAACAAGAGGAGAGACTGTGTGGAAGTCGATGTGACATCAAGGTTACCAGGCACAATAACTGATGAGAGTCTGGACTGATATGGGCGATATATTAATTAGTCTCAGCATGGAGTTGTAGAGATTCCTAACGGTGTCCTGTGATAACCCGTCCCATGCAGCTTGAATGTTCTCACACGGTTCCTGCAGATCATGTGGTGGGGTTGTGTTGCTGGTGTGTCCAATAGCATCCCATACATTTTCAATCGGGGATGGGTCTGGTGATGCGGCTGGCCATGGCATAGTATCGTGTCTTCAAGACAAGCTCTTGAGACGCCATCAGTCTGTGGACGAACGCTGTCCTGTTGGAATAGTGCACCAGAGTGTGCGTTCAGAAAAGGTGGGGCCACGGCAGGACCTCATTAACATAATGTTGGACTGTCAAAGTGTCTGTAACAAAGACCAAATCTGGCATCGGCCCACACTGTGAAACCAGGCCTTCTGGAGGTGTGATGCATGACAGCAAACTGGCGCTGGCCACGATGCCTCCACACACGCTGGTCATCTCCACCAAACAAAAGCGGGACTCGTGACTGAAGATGACCCACTGCCATTCTGAGTCACTCCAGGACAGTCTGGCACGACACCATCACAGTCTTTGCCGACATTGGTGAGGTGCTCAGGGTGGTCGTCTGGGTGAATGTAGCCCTGCGTCGTGCAGCCGTGCTCACTCACTCATTGAATTCCACAATTGTGACTGCTACTTGTTTGAGTTTTCCTGCAGTTTCAGGCAACAAGAAAGTGACTGCTGCACCATTTAAGGTGGAACAGGAAAACTCAAACCAGAAGCTGGGGAATAGGAAGCCGACTTTAGCTTCGTCCTTCTTCCACAATTCCCACAGCAGGTGGGGGGAATCCAGCTTGGTCATACTGGTCTTCCTAGGGCCACCTGGGCCAAAGTGGTGCAGAGATCAGCATTTACCCTCATCTAATGCTCTGAATTCAGTTCAGGAATGCCTTGCTAACTAACTGATATGGTGAGTCAGGTGTGTTCGCTGAATTCTGCAGTGTCTTTGGGTCCCAGGACTGGAGCCTAACACGTGGTATGGAGTCACTTCATACCTCCTTTCTGCAGCTGAACACCAGCAGTCCAGACAGCCATGAAGCTGCGATGTAGCATTTCTTAGGTAGCCGGCCTCAAAGCTGCAGAGTAGAGCTCCTCATGCAGCCGAACAAATACCAGTCCAAGCAGCTCCTCAGCTGCAGTGCAAGCAGCCGGGCCTGGCAGCCATATAGTGTTGATCGGGTCGTCAGTCCAGGTAGCTTTGTAGCCACAACACAGCGTCACTCCAGCAACCGGCCCAGGATGCATCAAAGCTGTGTCACATCACCCAACCGGTCAGCCCAAGAAGCTTCTGGTGGAAAATCATTTGAGTGACATGATGGCAAACTCCTCAGCCAGCAGGGAAGCATCAAAACATACAAACAATGCAAACCAAACAGAGAACCGATGTAAAGCAGCAGCCATACTGTACCGGCGTATCTACCACGGAGCACACCAGATGGAGGGCAGGAAGTGGAAGCAGAATAGGGAGGTGATCCCGTACTACGCTCATTTACGCTGGACTGAAAAACTCGCCTGCTATCGAGGCAGCAGACAAGAGCAGCTACCTTGTCCTCCAGACATCCTTCCTTCATTTTTCCATTCCACCTTAAATGGTGCCGCAGTTGTTGTTACGATGCCTGATTGGACCATTTAAGATGGAACGACGGTGAAGCTGGTGTGGCATATTTAGTCTGTTGTGAAGCTGTGAAGCCTGATTTAAGTATTAGTGCTGCTGCTTGTAGTTGCTGTTTTAAATCTATCAGCAGTTTACATTCACAGATGAAGTGTGCAGAGCACTCTGCTCCTCCTGACCGCAGGCGAAGGTTCGCAAGCTATTTTTGCCAGTCAATTGCATCTTTCTCCCTCATGAACATCCACTTCTGCTACTCGATAAAAGCTCCCTGTTGTTTCTCAGTTAGACCGACTTGAGCGTCTGTGAACAACACAAAACACAGGCTTTGAGAGCTTGTGCTAGTGATTCTTTAGTGGAAAACACTTTTCTCTCATAATATCGTCTAAACGGAAACAGCAAATTTCATATCTGATCTTTCTGTCTTGAGGAGGAACCACTTTTTCAGCCGAGCTGAAAGACTTGCCTGCCCTCGAGGCAGCAGATGTAAGCAGCTACCTCGTCCTCCAAATGTCCTTTTACTCAAGAACACAAAAGAAAGTACACAAAAGTCATTTGAACAAGCTGGTGAATGAGAAGCGACTTTAGCCTTGAAGAAAAAATCTAACATTAAGAGACATTTTATACGAAACTCTTCTACTTTTGGGGGAAAGTTTCCTGCTGGAGATGTGGGAAAAGCAACTATAGCTGAGCTGAAGCTTAAAGCAGAGCGTAAGTCTGTGTTTTTTGCTGTCACATTAGCACACACTGAGACATATTTGGGTCACTGTACTATAACATGTTAGAGTTACAATTTTATTTAATTAATTTTTTTATTTTTTATTTTAAAATAAAACTGTTATTTTAACAATGTCACCTTCTTGAGCCTCAGTTTAGCAATATTGGTTATTAAATCAATTATATCCAAGCACCACAGAAGAGCTCATACCCTCAGTCGTGAGTGAAGGCTGAGGCCTTATTTTGAGGTTAATAAACATGTTTTTTCTGCAATTTTAACTGCAATAATCTCTGCATGACTATGGAAAATATGAATTAAATGACACAAAGAAAACAGAAGCTAAATAAATATTCTAAAATATATGATGAAAGTCCTCCAGGAGTCATGTCACTGGTGTTACGACATTTAAAAAAAAAAAAAAAAAAAAGTCTCTTATTTTGAAATAAAAGTCACACTGATGATGTCACTTGACCTCCTTTGACCTGTTTTCTGAGGATCTATGAAGAAAAGCTCATGGTGAGTCTGCTGCGTCTCTCAGTTCTCAGAGATTTTCTCATTCAGCTCATGATCACTTTTTAAATAAACATATTCTAAAATATCTTGCATGGAGCACCAAGTGTACTGATGAAGTAAGAACCCGGTTCTGTTTAAACTGTGGTGCGGGCAACTTATTTCCTTAACTAGAACCAGGCTGGTCAGCTGGCTATCAGGCTAAAAGATAGCAAACATGCTAAATCTCCATTATTAATATCACAGGCTGGAATTAAAGCACTTACAGTATAATTCGCTGTAAAACTGCAGTATAAAAGACTAAAAATTTCACGAGTCACTTTCATGCTTGAGCTTCAGTCTGAAGTCACTTTATTTCATTTCATTTACGGCATTTTGCTGACGCTCTTATCCAGAGCGACTTACAACTTGGGCCCCCCTGTGTAAAATGATCAAGTTGGTGTTAGGAGTCTTGCCCAAGGACCCTTATTAGTATAGTGTAGGGTGTTTACCCAAGTGGGGATTGAACCCCAGTCTACAGTGTAGAGTCCCAAAAGGCTCTGTACTCCCTAAATACTGTTGTAGCTGTGAAAGTGTAGAAATTCTATCCTCTACAGTCAAACAGGGCATCATTAATTGAGTGTGGATGTATCAGTGTGTTTCTTAGCTGTATTTCACTCTGTTGGGCTGCAGGATCCAGTACTTGAAATCCTATGTAGTGCACTATGTAGAGAGCTTGGAGCCGTTTGAGACTCAGCCCCAGTGTGAGAAGGTGGTGGCGCTGGATTGGTGCTAAATAAGACTCGCGGTGGTGATTTGGTGACCAAAAAGTGCAAGGGTTTTTGTCTTAAACAGTGCTGTGATATCACATGTTCATTGTTATACAACAAAAAGTTTAAAATGTTCATGCAATGAACAGTGATGGGTGACCAAACGTTCTTCTCATTCGGCATCCATGGTTGCTTGGCAACGATACCATACAGGAAAGGAGCTACATTTCTTGATAGAATACTTGTGTATGTTGAATTTTGAGTTATGTAATGAAATGATGTGTATTTTATATGTTATGTAGGCCACCGTTTTACAAAAACAATAAGCCACTCAAGGCCATACATTACAGTGATTTTATCACAGGGAAGTGGGTTTTACTGTGTTATGTGTTGTGCCTAAGAACACCCATCCCTGTGGTATAATCAGGGTAATGCACATGTGGCTTATTGTTTTAATTAACTTTTTTCGGCTGGGCTCCTCAAATACGGCCTGATAACTACCAGCACTAGAACTAACACAGTGACCAACAGGCTCAACCCAGCAGTTTGGGTGGAAAAAAACAACACTGCAGTTTTTAGAGTGTAGACTTGTGGTGATTATCCTGAATGTTGGCAGGTAGAACTGTCTGTAAACACCACAAAAAGATTCTGGTGACCTCTGAGACCTCCATGCCAGCTTGGCTCTGCAGCTCCAGAGGACGTTTATACACCACCAGAAACTGAGCCAGCATGAACACACAGACAGCCAGACATACAGACATACATACAGGAGAGAGAGGAAAGAGCTGAGTCATCACCAAGAACTCAGCAGCCTTTCAGAGAGAGAGGAGCTGGAGGAGAGCCAGCTGGAGGTGTGCCAGCTGAAGCAGAGATGGTGTATGGAGCAGAAACAGGGAAATATAGAAAGAGAGAACAAAAGATATCGAGAGAGGAAAAAGAAAATAGATCGAGACTGAGAGACAAAAAAAAAGAATGAGAAAAAGAATGAAAGAAAAAGAGGAAATGTGTAGGTAGAAGTCTTCATTTTCAGAGGAAAAGTCCCCTTTTTGGTGGTCTGTCTCTGGCTAGAGATGTCCCTCATTTTCAAAAGTGAATTAAACACAGTGGAAAGTCCACAGAAAGGCCTGCAGCAGAGCAGACTGGCAGACGTTTCACATTGTGCTTGTTTTGTCCAGCAGAGGGGGCTGCTGACCTCTTCTACCACTGTCTCACCTAGTTTTACACAACACTGCTGAGTAAAACTCCACAAGAAGCTCCCAAGTGTCCAGTCCACAACATCACCACAAATGGCTTTTAGGGACTCAAGGTGACCCTGGGGTTGAAGCGGGGGTGGAATTAGGGGCCTGAATCTCTCCACCAGCTGATCGGTGGGCTCTGATTTATAGACAGACAGTCGACTTGAATGTAGCTGCAAACAGAGCATCATTTTTAAACTGCGTCACTTTTCCAGCCTCCGTATGTGACACATGGCACATGCTGGTAGCCCTGTCTCTGAATATCCGGAACTAGAGCTGCCCAGGGCTGAGTTTAGGGTCTGGATATTGGGCTACAGGCACAAGTCTCTTTTCTGTAGACACAGGTCTCTTTTACTGGCAAAATATTTAATATGAATATGAATTATGGACTCATACAGCCACTGAATCTTCTGTGTGGCAAGCGGATCTCTGCCTCACTTGCCCGAGTTGCTAGACTTATTGACTTTTGAGGCCCTTTTACTAGCGACTTTATTTCTAAAAAGTGCTGAGCGACTAATATAAGTAATTCTCATGCATGCTGACAGTTTTCTTTTAGTTTACTAGCTTCACTCTTCATGGTAGCTACTGTATGATTTTCTGACATGGTTTATGAATTTATTTAGTTAGTACTTAGTTTTATCAGTTGGCCTTCAGCAGAATTTTCTACAGTACAGCAGTTACCATGGACAAAACACAGGAAACAGGAACTGTCCCCCTTTTTTTATTTCATAGCCAAAAACATTGGATATTTTAATCATATGTTGACCACTAAATTTGAAATGTTCCCAGTTTTCATTTCAGAAATCTGGTCACCTTAACATGGCAATAAAGACCGAGAGAGAAAAAAGAAATGGAGATAAAGGTCTATAAAGTAAGGAGAACACATAGTGAAATGGAGAGAGTGAAGTTAGAGAGAGTCTGAGAAATTGAGGGGTAGAGAGATGGGGAAAGAGTGATGGGTTGAGTATGTCTCTCTCTGAGTAATGCACGGTCAGTTTGCAGGTCAGATGAATCAGAGCTTCTCCTCCAGCTTCCTCCAGCTTCCTGCAGCTGATCGGGTTTTAATTATCTCAGTAACGTCATCCCCTCCGCGGTCTGGACACTGTCACCTGCACAGGCTGAGAGGAGAGAGATGAGGTGGGCGGAGCTCAGCTCAGTCCAGAGATCACTGCTGTAACATCAGGAACATTCGCAGTCGAGACTGACGGACTGAATTCCTCAGAAGATCCGATCAGAGACGGAGAACAAAGAACCAGGGGTCAAACCACCACACCTTCACTGCTGTCCATCAGGTGCACAGCATCTTTATAGGTACACTGTATGTCCAGAAGGGTCTGGATAGTCCTTCTGATAAATAGAGGTCACACATTGTTGATTGTTGACCTGTAACTGAATGGGGGCCCAATGCTAAGCATTTGCTCACGGGGAGGGTTAGGGGATTCTGTCCCTCCCCTTCCTGGGAAGTACCCCCCAGTGTATTATTGTAAACCTGACTATATCATTTTAAATAATATAATAATATGCATTGAAAGCACTTGTGCTAATTATCCAAGCAAAAAATTTGTTTTCAAGTTTCAAAAGATTACATTCCCTCTTAATACGCCTCGCAGTGGTTTGGTCCACTGCTAGCCATGGATATAGATGTGCAGATTCAGCCAGGCACCTCAACAGTCCCGCCATATATGTCTATGTTGCTGTTGTACTGCATTCAATACCTTTACAGAGCAGAAGTTTATAAAAGGCACTTCCCAAATTTATCCTATTTAAAGAATACAGCACTCAGAAAGTGGGATAGGATCAAGGTGTGAAATACAGGGCTCCCCCTCATTAACCTCTTGGACCCCCTGAATGCCTCAAAATCAAAAATCCGGAGTGCCCCTGAACATGAACTTATTGTGATATAATGCTCTCATTGTTTATCTGATTCACCCAAAATCAGCTTCTGTCTCTGGTGGTCTTAACTGACGAGAGCTCTGCTCTGCCTCAGGGTGGCGCTGTAGCAGACTGGTTCACCCAGTTGGTCCTTCATAGCCTAGAAACCGTAACTGTGCCCGGATTCCTCTGGAAAAACTTTACAATGAGCTGCAGCACATCTGAAAACCTGAAAACTTGCCCAATTTCTCAGGAGTTTGGAGTGAAGAGTGACTGTTACTCGTTTCTTACACTGAAGACAGAAGAGGAGACGAAGAAAATCTCAGTTAATGTGAGGAAGAGCGCAGAACCACAATAGAACAGAGAATCTACAGAAGAACAGCTGATAAAGCAAATGTTTTGCTGCCATTGAAGCATCAGCGCCGCTACGGTGGGTGAGCAGCCAGCCAACATTTAGTCAGTGAACTAAATGGGACCAGGGGGTATTCTGAACGTCGGATAGGATTATTTAATGGAGAGAACACAGTGAGCCAAACTCATGTTTGTGCAATGTTCATGTGTAGATATGACTGTGAGGGTGATGAAGCACAGAGAACTCACTGGTGTGATTGTTTTTCCTTTGGTTTTAATGAGTTGTGTAGATATTCACGTTAGATTAGCATCTAAACTTGGGTTTAATGTCGGTTGCAGACCAAGTAGTTTTCCAGCACCATCACAGTTACCGTCCAAGCAACCCAATTAATCTAAAGCCCAATTCCATTCTGTGTAAAAGGAAAATAAAAACAGAATTCAATGATTTGCCAATCTCATAGATCCATATTTTATTCACAGTAGAACACAGAATACATATCAGATGTTGAAAGTGAGACATTTTACCATTTCATGAAAAACATGAACTCATTTAGAGCTTGATGGCAGCAATGCATCTCAAAAAAGTTGGGACAGGGCCGCGTCCACCATTGTGTAGCATCACATCTTCCTTTAACAACAGTCTGTAAACGTCTGGGAAGTGAGGAGACCAGTTGCTGGAGTTCTGGGAGAGGAATGTTGTCCTTTTCCTGTCTGATGTAGGATTCTAGCTGCTCAACACTACTCGGTCTTCTTTGCCAGATTTTTCGTTTCATGATGCGCCAAATGTTTTCTGTTGGTGCAGGCAGGTCAGTCCACCCCCAGACTCTTCTTCAGTGAAGTCATGCTGTTGTGATGATGCAGTATGTGGTTTATTGTCTTGCTGAAATATGCATGGCCTTCCCTGAAAGAGACGCTGTCTGGATGGGAGGGCATGTTCTAAAACCTCTATATACTGTTCAGCATTGATTGAGCCTTTCCAGATGTGTAAGCTGCCCACTAATGCATCTCCAGAACATCAGAGATGAAGATAACAAACTGGACGGTCCCTCTCCTCTTGAGTCCGCAGGACACGACACCCGTGGTTTCCAAAAAGGATCCATCTCACCACCATCATCATCGTCATCATTCACCACTTAATCCAGATAGGGTTGCAGTAGCAATTGGGAGAGCAGAGAATCCCAGATGACCCAGTCCCCCGCAACATTCTCCAGATCATTCCCAGGGACCCCAAGCCACAGGGACCACAGAACAGTTTTCCATTTTTCCTCAGTGCATTTTAAATAAGCTTTGGCCCAGAGAAGGCGGCAGCATTTCTGGATCCTGGTTTCTTCTATGCGTGATACAGCTTTAAACTCGCATTTGTGGATTGCATGGTGTTCACAAACAATAATTTCTGGAAGTTGTTCCTGAGCTCATGCAGTGATTTCCAGTACTCAATCGTGCCTGTTTTTAATGCAGTGCTGCCTGAGGGGCCGGAAATCACAAGCATCCAATATTCAAATCAAATCAAATCAAATTTATTTATATAGCGCTTTTTACAACTGATGTTGTCACAAAGCAGCTTTACAAAAATGGGAATCACAGCACAGAGAATCAGACAAAACACTGAACATAATATACAGAATATACAGAACCCCCGTGAGCGCTGAGGCAAGGAAAAACTCCCTCAGAGCTGGAGGAGGAAGAAACCTCGGGAGGACCAAGACTCACATCTAAAGGGGGGACCATCCTACCACTGGTCAGACAACTTATAAGTTAAACATTGAAAAGTCAATTTTACATCCACGCAGTTCTAATATATTCAGGTGTGTATAATCAACAGTGGAAACAATTAGAGTTCATATAGATTTGGATGTGATCTGTAGTGGAGAAGCTGCGTTCCAGAAACTTCCATCAGTCTGGTCAATCAGGGGGACAGGGGGACTTGAGGGTGGGACATCCATCAGTATTGGGCCGGACCGGTGGACAGTCAGTAACTCGGAGGAAGGAAAGATTTAGGAATTAGTTTAGACTGGATTTATGAAGAACAGAAAATGTAAAAAATTATTGACAATATTGACCGTTGGCCTTGTGCCTCGCAAGCAGAGAGGTTTCTCCAGATTCTCTGAATCTTTTGGGGATATTATGTACTGTAGATAGAGGGATTTCCAAAAGTCTTCACAGTTTTACATTAAGGAACATTTTTCTGTGATTTTTTTTTTTCCAGTTTTTAGAGTTTTTTTTTTCAGAAAACCTCTGCCCATCTTTGCTTCTGAGAGCCTCTCTAAAATGCTCTTTTTATGCTCAGTCATGAGTTAGTTGCAAATTGCTCCTCCAGCTGTTTTTTATTACTAACACTTACTTTTCCAGCCTTATATGGGCCCATCCCAACTTTTCCGAGATGCGTTGCTGCCGTCAAGTTCTTAACGAGTTGTTTTTCATGAAATGGTAAAACGTCCCTCTTTCAACATCTGACGTGTGTCCTGTGTCCTATTGTGAATAAAATATGGTTCTATGAGATTCGCAAATCATTGCGTTCTGTTTTCATTTACAACAAAACAAATTTGGTGAAAATCGGTTGAAAAGTAAGGAAGTTGAGGTGATGTAATCATAAGAGCTCATCATATCTCTGTGCACGTGTATTTCCTTAGTTTCCAAGTTGATGACTTGATCTTGATCACTCCGAGATGGCGGACATCCTGCTAGATAGAAAGCAACTGACCACACGGCATAAATCTGTGTTTCTGACCCGGACTCCCTTTGGCGCCCCCTTCAGGGATTGCTCTTTATTGCACCCCCTCCACAGTGAAATGAAACTTCCCCCATGTATGGGCAAGAAGGGTATTTACATTTACAGCACAGGCACATTTTACTATCAAACACTTCGGTCAAACCGTCTCAACTTCGTTTTCCTTCATTGAAATGCCGCATTAATATCTGAGCCAAATTTATACCCAAATAGTGCTACCGAACATTAGCTTAGCATAGCTACCAGCTTGCTAGCTTAACTAGCACAATCTACACCAGCATATCATATTTATGTTTAAGTATCGCAGCAGAATTTAACGTAGAAATGTTCACTTTATGACAAAATGTTTGTTTACAGTGTACTGTATTTCGGTAGGACTACATTTTGGCTGCAGTATATTACTATAATCATAGACATACACATTACAGAGTGAAGACAGCAGCATTTCAATTGGAGCTAAATCACATCTGGAGAACCTTCTAAGATTTAAAAATTTAATTTCATTTACTGTGATGGTGTTTGGTGGAGCATAATGGTGCTTTTACAAAATGATGGTGTTGGACAGTGATGGTGTTTGAAGGATAATGATAGTGTTTTTAGAGCATAATTTTTTGAGGTTTTTAGAGGACCATGATGGTGTTTGGCGGATCATGATGGTGTTCTTGTGGATGATGATGGTGTTTGCTGGTCCATTATGGTGTTTAGAGGAGCAAAACGATGTTTTCTGGAGCATGATGGTGTTTGGAGGAGCACAGTAGTGTTTGGAGGAATATGATGGTGTTTGGAGGAGCATGATGACGTTTAGAGGGGAATGTTGGTGATTGCTGGAGAGTAATGGTGTTTAGAAGGTCATGCTGGTGTTTGATGTAAAATAATGGTATGTGGAGGAGCATTAAAGTGTTTTTTGGAGCATGATATTGCTTGGAAGAGTATGATGATGTTTGGAGGAGCACGATGGTGTTTGTTGGAGAACAGTAGTGTTTGTTGGAGCATGGTGGTGTTTGTTGGAGCATGGTGGTGTTTGTTGGAGCATGGTGGTGTTTGTTGGAGCATGGTGGTGTTTGGAGGAGCATGATGGTGTTCGGAGGATTGTGTTGATGTTCGGTGTAAAATGATGGTATGTGGTGGAGCATGGTGGTGTTTCAGGCATAATGATGGTGTTTGCTGGGTAGTAATGGTGTTTGTCGGAGAAAAACTGTGTGCCTAAGATCTGCCCCACGATCGAAAGTCACATAAGAAAACAATCTGGACGGAGGCAAACTTCAGACACCACAGCGTCTCAGCTGATTGACATGTGGGTTAAGTTGAAAACGGCGTAAATCTGCTCTTTTCATTGAGCTACTCTTTTAAAGACTACTAAGCAGGAGTTTGTGCTGTGAGAGGGTCAAGGATAGGAGTAGGAGGCAGCAGAGTGAAACACCTTGCTCTCATTTCTCAGCTTTGTTTCAGATGCTTGACATCACCACAGGTCAGTGGGAAAACATGCACGCACTGATCTCATACATTTGAACTCTTTTCCACTTATCCTTGAGAAACGCAACACAAAGCAAAAGCAGGACGGAGGACAGAGGAACAGATCGGGAGCTTTGATAAACTCGTTAGCATGCAACACAAAGGCAACAGGAACCCATTAGAGGCACGGTTCTCCTGTTCTTCAGCTTTGTAAGCGAGGATGTAGAAAAGTAAACCTTTTAGAAGTGCAGACAGAAAAAGAATGACTGCATAATGTTCTCAGCAGGGGTGGCTCTTATCTACATGTTTGACTGCAGGTTTTGGGGACTTACCACCTGAGATCTAGGCCAAAACGCCTCATGATTGTCCCTAGACTTTCTTATTAGGCCCTAAGAAATGGGGTTTGGTGTAGAAAGATGGTGGATGGTGGGGTTTTCGAGGAAACGTGATGTCTGTGGTGTTGGACAGTGATGGTGTATTTTGGGGAATAATGATGTTTGGTAGAAAATGATGGTGTTTGTTCCAGTGGTGGTTTTTGGAGGAGAATGGTGGTGTTGGTTGGAGAGTTATGGTGTTTGGAGGTCAGTGGTGGTGTTTTTGGGGAAAGATGGTGTTGGGTAGAGTGTTTTGATCACAAGAAACAATGATGGAGATTAATACTGTTCAGTGGAGAATGATTGTGTTTAATGAAGTGGGATGGTGTATTTTGGGGAGCGATGGTTCTTCCTGGTGGGGCTTTTGTTAGAAAATTGTTTTTTTGGGGGTGTGATGACTGTGTCCATTAGAAAAACATCGTTTGGAGGAGAATCCTGGTGCTTTAGTGGAGTATGATGGTTTAATGGGGAAAGTGGTGTTTGCCAGAGAGTGATTGTGATGGTGTTTTTTTGGAGAATAGGGAGTCTCGTGGAGAATGTTTAGGGTATTTAGTGGAGAATGGTGGTGCTTGGTAGGGAATATGTTTTTGGGGAATGATGATATTTGGTGGAGAATGGTGGTGCTTGGTGGAGAATACTGGTGTTTGATGGAGAATGGTAACTGCTTGGTGGAGAATGGTGGTGCTTGGTAGGGAATGTGTTTTTAGGGAATGGTGGTGTTTGGTAGGGAATGTGTTTTTGGGGAATGGTGGTGCTTGGTAGGGAATGTGTTTTTGGGGAATGATGATATTTGGTGAAGAATGGAGGTGCTTGGTAGGGAATGTGTTTTTGGGGAATGATGATATTTGGTGAAGAATGGAGGTGCTTGGTAGGGAATGTGTTTTTGGGGAATGATGTTATTTGGTTTGAGAGTGGTCATGCTTAGTAGGGAATGTGTTTTTGGGGAATGATATTTGGTGGAGAATGGTGGTGCTTGGTAGGGAATATGTTTTTGGGGAATGATGATATTTGGTGGAGAATGGTGGTGCTTGGTGGAGAATACTGGTGTTTGATGGAGAATGGTAACTGCTTGGTGGAGAATGGTGGTGCTTGGTAGGGAATGTGTTTTTAGGGAATGGTGGTGTTTGGTAGGGAATGTGTTTTTGGGGAATGGTGGTGCTTGGTAGGGAATGTGTTTTTGGGGAATGATGATATTTGGTGAAGAATGGAGGTGCTTGGTAGGGAATGTGTTTTTGGGGAATGATGATATTTGGTGAAGAATGGAGGTGCTTGGTAGGGAATGTGTTTTTGGGGAATGATGTTATTTGGTTTGAGAGTGGTCATGCTTAGTAGGGAATGTGTTTTTGGGGAATGATATTTGGTGGAGAATGGTGGTGCTTGGTAGGGAATATGTTTTTGGGGAATGATGATATTTGTTGGAGAATGGTGGTGCTTGGTGGAGAATGGTGGTGCTTGGTGAAGAATGGAGGTGCTTGGTAGGGAATGTGTTTTTGGGGAATGGTGGTGCTTGGTAGGGAATGTGTTTTTGGGGAATGATGATATTTGGTGAACAATGGTGGTGTTTGGTAGGGAATGTGTTTTTGGGGAATGATATTTGGTGGAGAGTGGTCATACTTGGTAGGGAATGTGTTTTTGGGGAATGATGTTATTTGGTGGAGAGTGGTCATGCTTGGTAGGGAATGTGTTTTTGGGGAATGATGTTATTTGTTGGAGAATGGTGGTGCTTGGTGGAGAATGGTGGTGCTTGGTGGAGAATGGTGGTGCTTGGTGGAGAATGGAGGTGCTTGGTAGGGAATGTGTTTTTGGGGAATGGTGGTGCTTGGTAGGGAATGTGTTTTTGGGGAATGATGATATTTGGTGAACAATGGTGGTGTTTGGTAGGGAATGTGTTTTTGGGGAATGATATTTGGTGAAGAATGGCGGTGCTTGGTAGGGAATGTGTTTTTGGGGAATGATATTTGGTGGAGAGTGGTCATACTTGGTAGGGAATGTGTTTTTGGGGATTGATATTTGGTGAAGAATGGAGGTGCTTGGTAGGGAATGTGTTTTTGGGGAATGATATTTGGTGGAGAGTGGTCATACTTGGTAGGGAATGTGTTTTTGGGGAATGATGTTATTTGGTGGAGAGTGGTCATGCTTGGTAGGGAATGTGTTTTTGGGGATTGATGATATTTGGTGGAGAGTGGTCATGCTTGGTAGGGAATGTGTTTTTGGGGATTGATGATATTTGGTGGAGAGTGGTCATGCTTGGTAGGGAATGTGTTTTTGGTGAATGATATTTGGTGGAGAGTGGTCATACTTGGTAGGGAATGTGTTTTTGGGAATTGATATTTGGTGAAGAATGGAGGTGCTTGGTAGGGAATGTGTTTTTGGGGAATGATGTTATTTGGTGGAGAGTGGTCATGCTTGGTAGGGAATGTGTTTTTGGTGAATGATATTTGGTGGAGAGTGGTCATACTTGGTAGGGAATGTGTTTTTGGGGATTGATATTTGGTGAAGAATGGAGGTGCTTGGTAGGGAATGTGTTTTTGGGGATTGATGATATTTGGTGAAGAATGGAGGTGCTTGGTAGGGAATGTGTTTTTGGGGAATGATGTTATTTGGTGAAAAATGGAGGTGCTTGGTAGGGAATGTGTTTTTGGGGATTGATGATATTTGGTGAAGAATGGAGGTGCTTGGTAGGGAATGTGTTTTTGGGGAATGATGATATTTGGTGGAGAATGGTAACTTCTTGGTGGAGAATGGTGGTGCTTGGTAGGGAATGTGTTTTTGGGGAATGATGATATTTGTTGGAGAATGGTGGTGCTTGGTAGGGAATGTGTTTTTGGGGAATGATAATTGGTGGAGAATGGGGGTGCTTGGTAGGGAATATGTTTTTGGGGAATGATATATTTGCTGGAGAATGGAGGTGCTTGGTAGGGAATGTGTTTTTGGGGATTGATGATATTTGGTGGAGAGTGGTCATGCTTGGTAGGGAATGTGTTTTTGGGGAATGATACATTTGCTGGAGAATGGAAGTGCTTGGTAGGGAATGTGTTTTTGGGGAATGGTGGTGCTTGGTAGGGAATGTGTTTTTGGGGAACGGTGGTGCTTGGTAGGGAATGTGTTTTTGGGGATTGATGATATTTGGTGGAGAGTGGTCATGCTTGGTAGGGAATGTGTTTTTCGGGAATGATATTTGGTGGAGAATGGTGGTGCTTGGTAGGTAATATGTTTTTGGGGAATGATGATATTTGCTGGAGAATGGTGGTGCTTGGTGAAGAATGGAGGTGCTTGGTAGGGAATGTGTTTTTGGGGAATGTTGATATTTGGTGAAGAATGGAGGTGCTTGGTAGGGAATGTGTTTTTGGGGATTGATGTTATTTGGTGGAGAGTGGTCATGCTTGGTAGGGTATGTGTTTTTGGGGAATGATATTTGGTGGAGAGTGGTCATGCTTGGTAGGGAATGTGTTTTTGGGGATTGATGATATTTGTTGAAGAATGGAGGTGCTTGGTAGGGAATGTTTTTGTGGAATATTTGGTGAAGAATGGAGGTGCTTGGTAGGGAATGTGTTTTTGGGGAATAATGTTATTTGGTGAAAAATGCAGGTGCTTGGTAGGGAATGTGTTTTTGGGGAATGATATTTGGTGGAGAGTGGTCATACTCTTTAGGGAATGTGTTTTTGGGGAATGATGATATTTGCTGGAGAATGGTGGTGCTTGGTGAAGAATGGAGGTGCTTGGTAGGGAATGTGTTTTTGGGGAATGTTGATATTTGGTGAAGAATGGAGGTGCTTGGTAGGGAATGTGTTTTTGGGGATTGATGTTATTTGGTGGAGAGTGGTCATGCTTGGTAGGGTATGTGTTTTTGGGGAATGATATTTGGTGGAGAGTGGTCATGCTTGGTAGGGAATGTGTTTTTGGGGATTGATGATATTTGTTGAAGAATGGAGGTGCTTGGTAGGGAATGTGTTTTTGGGGAATGATATTTGGTGGAGAGTGGTCATACTTGGTAGGGAATGTGTTTTTGGGGAATGATGTTATTTGGTGGAGAGTGGTCATGCTTGGTAGGGAATGTGTTTTTGGGGATTGATGATATTTGGTGGAGAGTGGTCATGCTTGGTAGGGAATGTGTTTTTGGGGATTGATGATATTTGGTGGAGAGTGGTCATGCTTGGTAGGGAATGTGTTTTTGGTGAATGATATTTGGTGAAGAATGGAGGTGCTTGGTAGGGAATGTGTTCTTGGGGATTGATGATATTTGGTGAAGAATGGAGGTGCTTGGTAGGGAATGTGTTTTTGGGGAATGATGTTATTTGGTGAAAAATGGAGGTGCTTGGTAGGGAATGTGTTTTTGGGGATTGATGATATTTGGTGAAGAATGGAGGTGCTTGGTAGGGAATGTGTTTTTGGGGAATGATGATATTTGGTGGAGAATGGTAACTTCTTGGTGGAGAATGGTGGTGCTTGGTAGGGAATGTGTTTTTGGGGAATGATGATATTTGTTGGAGAATGGTGGTGCTTGGTAGGGAATGTGTTTTTGGGGAATGATAATTGGTGGAGAATGGGGGTGCTTGGTAGGGAATATGTTTTTGGGGAATGATATATTTGCTGGAGAATGGAGGTGCTTGGTAGGGAATGTGTTTTTGGGGATTGATGATATTTGGTGGAGAGTGGTCATGCTTGGTAGGGAATGTGTTTTTGGGGAATGATACATTTGCTGGAGAATGGAGGTGCTTGGTAGGGAATGTGTTTTTGGGGAATGGTGGTGCTTGGTAGGGAATGTGTTTTTGGGGAACGGTGGTGCTTGGTAGGGAATGTGTTTTTGGGGATTGATGATATTTGGTGGAGAGTGGTCATGCTTGGTAGGGAATGTGTTTTTCGGGAATGATATTTGGTGGAGAATGGTGGTGCTTGGTAGGTAATATGTTTTTGGGGAATGATGATATTTGCTGGAGAATGGTGGTGCTTGGTGAAGAATGGAGGTGCTTGGTAGGGAATGTGTTTTTGGGGAATGTTGATATTTGGTGAAGAATGGAGGTGCTTGGTAGGGAATGTGTTTTTGGGGAATGATATTTGGTGGAGAGTGGTCATGCTTGGTAGGGAATGTGTTTTTGGGGATTGATGATATTTGTTGAAGAATGGAGGTGCTTCGTAGGGAATGTGTTTTTGGGGAATAATGTTATTTGGTGAAAAATGCAGGTGCTTGGTAGGGAATGTGTTTTTGGGGAATGATATTTGGTGGAGAGTGGTCATACTCTTTAGGGAATGTGTTTTTGGGGAATGATGTTATTTGGTGGAGAGTGGTCATGCTTGGTAGGGAATGTGTTTTTGGGGAATGATATTTGGTGGAGAGTGGTCATACTTGGTAGGGAATGTGTTTTTGGGGATTGATATTTGGTGAAGAATGGAGGTGCTTGTTAGGGAATGTGTTTTTGGGGATTGATGATATTTGGTGAAGAATGGAGGTGCTTGGTAGGGAATGTGTTTTTGGGGAATGATGTTATTTGGTGAAAAATGGAGGTGCTTGGTAGGGAATGTGTTTTTGGGGATTGATGATATTTGGTGAAGAATGGAGGTGCTTGGTAGGGAATGTGATTTTGGGGAATGATGATATTTGGTGGAGAATGGTAACTTCTTGGTGGAGAATGGTGGTGCTTGGTAGGGAATGTGTTTTTGGGGAATGATAATTGGTGGAGAATGGGGGTGCTTGGTAGGGAATATGTTTTTGGGGAATGATATATTTGCTGGAGAATGGAGGTGCTTGGTAGGGAATGTGTTTTTGGGGAATGATACATTTGCTGGAGAATGGAGGTGCTTGGTAGGGAATGTGTTTTTGGGGAATGGTGGTGCTTGGTAGGGAATGTGTTTTTGGGGAATGATATTTGGTGGAGAGTGGTCATACTTGGTAGGGAATGTGTTTTTGGGGATTGATGTTATTTGGTGGAGAGTTGTCATGCTTGGTAGGGTATGTGTTTTTGGGGAATGATATTTGGTGGAGAGTGGTCATACTTGGTAGGGAATGTGTTTTTGGGGAATGATGTTATTTGGTGGAGAGTGGTCATGCTTGGTAGGGAATCTGTTTTTGGGGAATGATGTTATTTGGTGGAGAGTGGTCATGCTTGGTAGGGAATGTGTTTTTGGGGAATGATGATATTTGGTGAAGAATGGAGGTGCTTGGTAGGGAATGGGTTTTTGGGGATTGATGATATTTGGTGGAGAATGGTAACTTCTTGGTGGAGAATGGTGGTGCTTGGTAGGGAATGTGTTTTTGGGGAATGATAATTGGTGGAGAATGGGGGTGCTTGGTAGGGAATATGTTTTTGGGGAATGATATATTTGCTGGAGAATGGAGGTGCTTGGTAGGGAATGTGTTTTTGGGGAATGATACATTTGCTGGAGAATGGAGGTGCTTGGTAGGGAATGTGTTTTTGGGGAATGATACATTTGCTGGAGAATGGAGGTGCTTGGTAGGGAATGTGTTTTTGGGGAATGGTGGTGCTTGGTAGGGAATGTGTTTTTGGGGAATGATATTTGGTGGAGAGTGGTCATACTTGGTAGGGAATGTGTTTTTGGGGAATGATGTTATTTGGTGGAGAGTGGTCATGCTTGGTAGGGAATCTGTTTTTGGGGAATGATGTTATTTGGTGGAGAGTGGTCATACTTGGTAGGGAATGTGTTTTTGGGGAATGATGATATTTGGTGAAGAATGGAGGTGCTTGGTAGGGAATGGGTTTTTGGGGATTGATGATATTTGGTGGAGAGTGGTCATACTTGGTAGGGAATGTGTTTTTGGGGAATGATGTTATTTGGTGGAGAGTGGTCATGCTTGGTAGGGAATGTGTTTTTGGGGATTGATGATATTTGTTGAAGAATGGAGGTGCTTGGTAGGGAATGTGTTTTTGGGGATTGATGATATTTGGTGAAGAATGGAGGTGCTTGGTAGGGAATGTGTTTTTGGGGAATGATGTTATTTGGTGAAAAATGGAGGTGCTTGGTAGGGAATGTGTTTTTGGGGATTGATGATATTTGGTGAAGAATGGAGGTGCTTGGTAGGGAATGTGATTTTGGGGAATGATGATATTTGGTGGAGAATGGTAACTTCTTGGTGGAGAATGGTGGTGCTTGGTGGGGAATGATGATATTTGTTGGAGAATGGTGGTGCTTGGTAGGGAATGTGTTTTTGGGGAATGATAATTGGTGGAGAATGGGGGTGCTTGGTAGGGAATATGTTTTTGGGGAATGATATATTTGCTGGAGAATGGAGGTGCTTGGTAGGGAATGTGTTTTTGGGGAATGATACATTTGCTGGAGAATGGAGGTGCTTGGTAGGGAATGTGTTTTTGGGGAATGGTGGTGCTTGGTAGGGAATGTGTTTTTGGGGAATGGTGGTGCTTGGTAGGGAATGTGTTTTTGGGGAATGATATTTGGTGGAGAGTGGTCATACTTGTTAGGGAATGTGTTTTTGGGGAATGATGTTATTTGGTGGAGAGTTGTCATGCTTGGTAGGGTATGTGTTTTTGGGGAATGATATTTGGTGGAGAGTGGTCATACTTGTTAGGGAATGTGTTTTTGGGGAATGATGTTATTTGGTGGAGAGTGGTCATGCTTGGTAGGGAATCTGTTTTTGGGGAATGATGTTATTTGGTGGAGAGTGGTCATGCTTGGTAGGGAATGTGTTTTTGGGGAATGATGATATTTGGTGAAGAATGGAGGTGCTTGGTAGGGAATGTGTTTTTGGGGATTGATGATATTTGTTGAAGAATGGAGGTGCTTGGTAGGGAATGTTTTTGTGGAATATTTGGTGAAGAATGGAGGTGCTTGGTAGGGAATGTGTTTTTGGGGAATGATGTTATTTGGTGAAAAATGGAGGTGCTTGGTAGGGAATGTGTTTTTGGGGAATGATGATATTTGCTGAAGAATGGAGGTGCTTGGAAGGGAATGTGTTTTGGAGACTCGGTGCGCTTTTGGGGAATAGTGGTGTTTGGTACAGCGTTTTGATCGTGGGGGTTGATGGTGTTGGAGTATGATGACAGTATTTGTTAAGGACACTAAAAGTAGTGTGTTATTTATTGAGTATGAAAGACCAACCCAGTATTGGAAAAACCCGGCTCTATTATGGAGGTGTAGGGAGGCCTGGCACACAGCCGGTTTCTTTGATGGGGGTCTTGCTGGGAAAAACGTGAGGAATATAAAAGCTTTTAGAGACGACTCTGAATAAAGATGTTCAGTCACAAGGACCACCAGCATCACCACAGCCTGATCATAGTTCTTCACCGCAGGAGAGCTTTCTGCTTCTCTTTTGTTTCTCTTCCCCTACTTTCTCTGCCTGTTTCTTCCCCTCTCCTTTTTTTTTTACATTACCCATTCCTTCACCTCTCTCTCGCTCTCTTTTATGAGTCAGGCATTGCAGCCGTCTTTAAACCACAGAGATTGGAAATCAAGGCATGTCTGACTCAAGCACCTTCACAGAGAATGAGAGAGAGAGAGACAGTTGCTCTCGAGGGTCAGATATAGCGTGAGTTGGAGGATATGACAAAGCAGGGCCTCAGAAACCGATTGAATACCAAAGATATTCACCCGAATGTGCCGTTAGACGTCACCGCTGAAGTATGTGTGCTATCTTCCGCACACTCGTCCTTGCTGCTCTCGTTCTTTCTTTGTTTATGAAGGCAGTATCTGTGCGTCTCCATTCATGCTTGTTAATTGCTTTGCTCACATAACGTCATTTCTGCTGAGCGACACTGAATTTCACCGTAAATAAACCCTGATGATCTGCCATGGAGATAGAAACGTACTTATGATTAGACCAAACGATAGAACAGAAAACCAACGCTAGCAAACTTGACCAATAAAGCCCATTAACCAGCCATCTGCCACCTGTACGAGATAAATGAAACCGTGACAAATGCCACCGTTGGGCAAGTAGAGCACTTACTTGTGACAGCTTATAACAACGATGATGAGACATAATTAAAAACATTCCCATAATGGCTCCTTTCAAGGCTTAATTGTGCGACTGTGCCGTTACATCAGAACAAGCATGTGCTTCAGATCTCGCCAGCCTGGTTCATTAACTAACCTTCAGTCACCGGAGGAAGATGAATTGCGCTCCGTGGGAAATACGAGTATGTGGAAGTTAAATAAACACAGCTCCCCGCTACAGTTCTATTAAGAGCAGCAGTATTCATGGAACGTATTGACTCATCAAATCAATTTCACAAAACAGGACGGCTCGCGAGACAATGGCCTAAATTCAAGCGCTATTTAATATGAGCTGCAGTCATTTTCAGCCCGGAGCGCACAGATCTAACAAACTCCTACAAAGTCAACCTTCTCTAGGAAACACAACTTTTCCACCGCACGGCAGCAAACGCAGCCATCCGGTTTTTAGCCGTGTCTGGAATGTTCTCCTTCGTTTACACTGGTTCATGTGCCTTGTTGGTTCTAATACTAGATGCTTTGTTTCTACTTGTGTGTTGGAGAATGCTGGTGGAGTTTGTCAGTGGTTGCTGGCGTATAAGGCAGCCTAATGAAAATGTTGGTGCCTTTTGGAGAATGTTGGTGTTTGATGGGGCGGCACGGTGGCATGGTGGGTAGCGCTGTCGCCTTACAGTAAGAAGGGTCTGGGTTTGACTCCCTGGCCGACCAGGGTCCTCTGTATGGATTTTGTGTGTTCTCCTCGTGTCCGTGAGGATTTCCTCCCAAAGACATGCAGTCAGACCAACTGAAGATGCTAAATCGCCTCTAGGTGTGATTTGTCTGTCTGTCTGTCTGTCTGTCTGTCTGTCTGCCTTGTGATGGACTGGTGACCTGTGCAGGGTGTATTCTGCCTTCTGCCCAATGACCGCTGGGATAGGCTCCAGCACCCCCCCAACCCAGAAGGAGAAGTGGTATAGAAGGTGTGTATGTGTGTGGTAGATGGATATAAGGCATGTTTGTTGGAGGAGGAGGAGAACATTTCCTACAGGGTGTTGACATTTTTGGAGAATATCAATGTTTTATGGAAAACGCTAGTTTATGATGGAAAATGGTGTTTGCTGGAGAAAGAGGCCATTTCATGGAGAATGTTGATGTTTGGTGGAGAATAAAGACATTTGCTGGAGAAGGTTGGTGTCTGCTGGGGAAGGTTGGTGTCTGCTGGAGAATAAAGATGTTTGGTGGAGAATGATGGTGTTTGATGGAGAATAAAGATGTTTGGTGAAGAATGTTGGTGTTTCCAGGAGAATGTTGGTGTTTACTGCAGAATGTTGGTGTTTGCTGGAGAAAGAGCCCATTTGATGGAGAATGTTGGTGTTTGCTGGAGAAGGTTGGTGTTTGGTGAATAATAAAGATATTTGCTGGAGAATGTTGGTGTCTGCTGGGGAAGGTTGGTGTCTGCTGGGGAAGGTTGGTGTCTGCTGGAGAATGTTGGTGTCTGCTGGAGAATGTTGGTGTCTGCTGGAGAATGTTGGTGTTTCCTGGAGAATGTTGGTGTTTCCTGGAGAATGTTGGTGTTTCCTGGAGAATGTTGGTGTTTCCTGGAGAATGTTGGTGTTTCCTGGAGAATGTTGGTGTTTGCTGGAGAATGTTGGTGTTTGCTGGAGAAAGGTGGTGTTTGCTGGAGAAAGGTGGTGTTTGCTGGAGAATGGTGGTGTTTGCTGGAGAATGGTGGTGTTTGCTGGAGAATGGTGGTGTTTGCTGGAGAAAGAGGCCATTTGCTGGAGAATGGTGGTGTTTGCTGGAGAATGGTGGTGTCTGCTGGAGAATAAAGATGTTTGGTGGAGAATGTTGGTGTTTCCTGGAGAAAGAGGCCATTTGATGGAGAATGGTGGTGTCTGCTGGAGAATGGTGGTGTCTGCTGGAGTATAAAGATGTTTGGTGGAGAATGTTGGTGTTTGATGGAGAATAAAGATGTTTGGTGAAGAATGTTGGTGTTTCCAGGAGAATGTTGGTGTTTACTGCAGAATGTTGGTGTTTGCTGGAGAAAGAGCCCATTTGATGGAGAATGTTGGTGTTTGCTGGAGAAGGTTGGTGTTTGGTGAATAATAAAGATATTTGCTGGAGAATGTTGGTGTCTGCTGGGGAAGGTTGGTGTCTGCTGGAGAATAAAGATGTTTGGTGGAGAATGATGGTGTTTGATGGAGAATAAAGATGTTTGGTGAAGAATGTTGGTGTTTCCAGGAGAATGTTGGTGTTTACTGCAGAATGTTGGTGTTTGCTGGAGAAAGAGCCCATTTGATGGAGAATGTTGGTGTTTGCTGGAGAAGGTTGGTGTTTGGTGAATAATAAAGATATTTGCTGGAGAATGTTGGTGTCTGCTGGGGAAGGTTGGTGTCTGCTGGGGAAGGTTGGTGTCTGCTGGAGAATGTTGGTGTCTGCTGGAGAATGTTGGTGTCTGCTGGAGAATGTTGGTGTCTGCTGGAGAATGTTGGTGTCTGCTGGAGAATAAAGATGTTTGGTGAAGAATGTTGGTGTTTCCTGGAGAATGTTGGTGTTTCCTGGAGAATGTTGGTGTTTCCTGGAGAATGTTGGTGTTTCCTGGAGAATGGTGGTGTTTCCTGGAGAATGGTGGTGTTTGCTGGAGAATGGTGGTGTTTGCTGGAGAATGGTGGTGTTTGCTGGAGAATGGTGGTGTCTGCTGGAGAATAAAGATGTTTGGTGGAGAATGGTGGTGTTTGCTGGAGAATGGTGGTGTTTGCTGGAGAAAGAGGCCATTTGCTGGAGAATGGTGGTGTTTGCTGGAGAATGGTGGTGTCTGCTGGAGAATAAAGATGTTTGGTGGAGAATGTTTGTGTTTCCTGGAGAAAGAGGCCATTTGATGGAGAATGGTGGTGTCTGCTGGAGAATGGTGGTGTCTGCTGGAGTATAAAGATGTTTGGTGGAGAATGTTGGTGTTTCCTGGAGAAAGAGGCCATTTGATGGAGAATGTTGGCATCTGCTGGAGAAGGTTGGCGTCTGCTGGAGAAGGTTGGCGTCTGCTGGAGAATGGTGGCGTTTGCTGGAGAATGGTGGCGTTTGCTGGAGAATGGTGGCGTTTGCTGGAGAATGGTGGCGTTTGCTGGAGAATGGTGGCGTTTGCTGGAGAATGGTGGCGTTTGCTGGAGAATGGTGGTGTCTGCTGGAGAATAAAGATGTTTGGTGGAGAATGTTGGTGTTTCCTGGAGAAAGAGGCCATTTGATGGAGAATGGTGGTGTCTGCTGGAGAATGGTGGTGTCTGCTGGAGAATAAAGATGTTTGGTGGAGAATGTTGGTGTTTCCTGGAGAAAGAGGCCATTTGATGGAGAATGTTGGTGTTTTGTGGAGAATGTTGGTGTTTTGTGGAGAAGGTTGGTGTTTTGTGGAGAAGGTTGGTGTCTGCTGGAGTATGTTGGTGTTTCCTGGAGAATGTTGGTGTTTCCTGGAGAAAGAGGCCATTTGCTGGAGAAGGTTGGCGTCTGCTGGAGAAGGTTGGCGTCTGCTGGAGAAGGTTGGCGTCTGCTGGAGAAGGTTGGCGTTTGCCGCTGTTTGTTGAACAATATTGGTGTTTGGTGGAGAATAAGGGTGTTTGTTAGCGTCCTTGGTGGTGATTGATGCCGTTTTCTGGAGGATCAGTGTGAGAACATTCGTAAGAGAACATTCTGATAGAAAGTGATGGTTTTCTTGGACAAGGATGGTGTTTGTTGGAGAGGCATGTCTTACTGGAGAGTGCTGCTGTTTCCGGGAGAGTTTTGGGGCGGTTTGTTCTGGGCTGTGAGTTTAATTAGGTCATATCCCACTAGCTCCGATTCCCTCACTCTAATCGGAGGCTTTTCTAATTAAGCTGACCTGTTCCACGTGTCTGACTCGCAGGTCTGATGGGGATCCGGCACGCAGATTGTCTGTCCATGTGTGAAACTTCTCTACATATTATCTGCATGTTAATAGACAGGAGGTCGAGCAGGATGGGGGAAAAGGGCGAGCTAATGGAGAGAGACAGGAGACAGCAGCCATGTCTTATAAATGGCAGCCAGAATGAGAGGGAGCGAGAGAGGGATGTCACGAGAAAGAAGAGAGAGAGCGAGGTTCTCTTGTTGAAAGGCTGCCAAAAGGGTTAGTGCTTTAAATCTGTACTATAACCTTTATGTCTGACCTGCAGTAACTGCCTTCAGTCTGCAGCAGAGAGAGAGAGAGAAATGGGACAGTAGGATGAATGAGGGGATCATGACACACTCTTTCCTAGCAACCTCATTATTGTGTAAAGGCAGAAACGCGTAGCATCAACAGTTTTCAGATTCATGCCGGATTCCACAGGATTTAGCAAACATCCCACATTTTTTCTTCTCTGTCTCTCTTTCTCTGCCTGAAGGTCACTCGACTCTTATGGGTTCCACGGTTACATTATTCAGGCTCCACTCACAAATGTGCTCTTTTAACAGTGGCTACTGCTGGAAGCTGGATGAGCGTCGCAGAACACTGGTAAAAATCCCATTCAGCCTTACAGAGCTAGACTCTATATCACAGTACCTACATTTAGAGTCGGTTATTCATTCAGCCTAACGAGAAACTATAGAACAGACTCGGTTTATATCACAATACCTACATTTAGAGACAGTTATTCATTCAGTCTAATGAGAAACTGTAGAACGGACTCGGTTTATATCACAATACCAATATTTAGAGTCGGTTATTCATTCAGCCTAATGAGAAACTGTAGAACTGACTCGGTTTATATCACAATACCAATATTTAGAGTCGGTTATTCATTCAGCCTAATGAGAAACTGTAGAACAGAACATTTAATTTCAAGTTAATATTTCAAGAAAAGCTGCTATGATATATTAAATCAATATTCAGTAAAATGTCCCAAATTACTAGGTAAATATTTTTTTAAATGATAAATTATTATTTTTAGGTAGTAATTCAGTATTTTCCAAAAGAAAAAAAGGATGGTTTTTGTGATAATAACTCTATTTTCAAAATGTCAGATTTTAAGTCAATATTTTGGAGAAATAAGTAGTTATTTAAAAATACTAAGTTAATATTTCAAAACAAGAAGTCATTATTTTGGGGTAGTGAGTAAATATTTCAAGACAAGCAATTGTTGTGAGAGTCAATATTTCAAAAAATGTTAAACTATCCGTTCAGTGTTTTCCTATTAAACCAATATTTCAGAAAAAAGCATTATTTTTATATTAAGTATCGTAAAAACATCAAATTTAAGTCAGTATTTAGAGAAAATAAGTATTTCAAGATGCTGTGTTCCTATTTCAACATAGTGATTTTGAGGTAATAAGTTTCAATTTGAGGAAACGGCATTATCTAGAGATACTAAGTCAAAGGAGGCGAATGTGAGGCTCAGCTGAGCCCCTAATTTAAATATGCTAATGAGTGGAGTTTTTATGGCAGTGGTAGCTTTAGGTTTTTAGATTGTTCAGATGTTTTTTAGCGGGAAGGCATTAAAATCCCCGTGCCAGGCCTGCAGCTCGTTCAGCTGACGGATGTTATGGCAGTAAATGTATTTTGGCTGGTCGGACAGCGGAGCTGTGCACAGAGAGAGCAGCAGCTCACGGTGACAAGAGTTAATGGCTGTGTTATAGATCGGCTTCATTACATCCACTTACTTAGCACCTGCTCTCTCTCTCTCTCTCTCTCTCTCTCTCTCCTCTCTCTCTCTCCTCTCTCTCTCTCCTCTCTCTCTCTCCTCTCTCTCTCTCCTCTCTCTCTCCTCTCTCCTCTCCCTCTCTCTCTCTCTCTCTCTCTCTCTCTCCTCTCTCTCTGTGTCTCTCCTCTCTCTCTCTCCCCTCTCTCTCTCTCTCTGTCTCGCGCTCTCTCTCCCTCTCTCCTCTCCCTCTCTCCCCTCTCTCTCTGTGTCTCTCTCTCTCTCTCTCTCTCTCTCTCTCTCTCTCTCTCTCTCTCTCTCTCTCTCTGTGTCTCTCTCTCTCTCCTCTCTCTCTCTGTGTCTCTCTCTCTCTCCTCTCTCTCTCTCCCCTCGCGCGCTCTCTCTCTCTCTCTCTCGCGCTCTCTCTCTCTCGCGCTCTCTCTCTCTCTCTCTCTCTGTGTCTCTCTCACGGGAATGACACGATTACAGCTGATAGTCTGTAAGTGCTGGAACACTGACGCACTGGGCCCAAGAAGAGGTTTCAGTAACTCTTTCTATGAATGTCACGTTTCTAAACATCTACAGACACATTCATCATGTTATAATGCATTTGTACGGCATTATAAGCAAGGTTATAAATATTTATAAAAATGAATTACACTGAACTACACATTATAGACATGTTTATTATACAACCCCAATTCCAGTGAAGTTGAGACACTGTGTAAGACATAAATAAAAACAGAATACAGTGATTTCCAAATCCTTTTCAACCTATATTCAATTGAATACACGAGATATTTAATGTTCATAAACTTTATTATTATAAACTTTGTTTTTTCCAAGTATTCACTCATTTTGAATTTGATGCCTGCAACACGTTCCAAAGAAGCTGGAACAGGGGCAACAAAAGACTGGGAAAGTTGAGGAATGCTCAAAAAACACCTGTTTGGAACATTCCACAGGTGAACAGGTTAATTGGAAACAGGTGAGTGTCATGATTGGGTATAAAGGGAGCATCCCTGAAAGGCTCAGTCGTTCACAAGCAAGGACGGCGAGGTTCACCACTTTGTGAACAACAGCGTGAGAAAATAGTCCAACAGTTTAAGAACAACGTTTCTCAACATGCAATCACAAGGAATTTAGGGATTTCATCATCTACAGTCCATAATATCATCAAAAGACTCAGGGCATCTTGTCATGAAATGGCGAACAGGCTGTGAACCTGTTCGTGGACGGTCTGATTACTTTTGAGCTGTGAAAACGGAGGCATTATTGAAAAATTGGCTGTGATTCCGAAAAAGGTTACTGGAAAGTGTTTGTTAAAGCCTCGGAATTGAAGCTGCAATTGTGGACCTCAGTAACATCTTCACTGCTCCATTTCCAGTCCATCGTGGTGGAGTACAGAGGCAGAATTACACACACATGGTGTCCCCATCCAAACACTTACGGTTCTGACTGTATAATCGAGAGATTTTAGCATCTGAAGAAGAAGCAGCGAGAAGAAAACACACACACACACACACACACATTCGCTGGCACCTCAGATATGCCGGTTTCCCCCAGGCTAACTGGATTAGGATGTAAAACTCTGACTGCCTTTTAGAAACACAGGCTTTGAGATGTTTCTCCTCCAGAGAGATGATGAAAGTAATCTGGTGTTGAACGTTTCATTCCACAATGTTTCTGGTGGGTTCTTACATAAACAAACACAGACGGTAACAGTAATAATACGGCTGTATTACATAAGAAAGACCATCAGGCCTTAAAGTTTCCCCGCTGTGCATTAAAACATTCTACTTTCTGATAAGGGACCGCAGTTTTACACCGTTTCAGAATGAGAACCAGGACCGGGTTCCACTGATTCCACTGATTGGGATGCAAATGTGCCGGAACAGCATTTTGGGAGCCAAAGTTGGGAGTAACAGCAATAATTACTCTTTACACTTCAGAAATCGGTAGAGGACTAGAACCCTTTACTGTGTTTCAGACTGCATGGGTACCTTCCATCATTTTACTCAAAATAATCTAGAACATTAGACATTTCATTGTGATTTATTTAAACTGCATGGGTACCTACCATCATTTGATGATCAGTGTGATTTAAACTGTCTGGGTACCAACCATCCTTTTACTCAAAGTAATCTAGATCCTTAGAGACATTTCAGTGTGATTTATTCAGTTTGTCCATCATTTTAGCCTAAATAATCACACTAGGCACTTTAAAGATGTGAATATCTAGAACCTGCTCGGTGTTTCAGACTAAATGAATAAACTGTCTTGCATCTTAAAAGCATGTTACCCAGTAGGTTTAGAACTTAATGGCCTATATTTACCCAAAATAACTGCACTTTAAAGATTATCAATTGATATCTAGAACTTTATAGACAGTTCATTGTATGTAGTTAGTGTCTGGGTACTCATCATCATCTCTCCCAAAATAATTACACTCTATACTTGGAGATTATTAGTTAATATCTATTACCTCACAGATATTTCAGTGTATTACAGTTAGACTGAGTGCTTATCATTTCACTCAAAATTACTACATAGCACTTTGGTGATTTAGTTAATATCTAGAACCTGTTGGATGTTTCAGAGTAAATTATTCAAACTGTCTTACAGCTTACAAACCTTACCCCAAATAGTTCACTAGTACTTTAAAGGTTCACTGCGCACGCTTACCTGGTCTAGAACTGTTAAAGTACTACTGTTCTTTGTTTTATAATGAGAACGTTGGTTTAGTGCGCGAGCCACACAAAAGGTCCTGTTTAGTGAACTGAAGTTCCCAGCTAGAACAGGTGCTTAGCCTCACGCTCGCTGGTGATGCCAAGCCTTTAGTACCGAGTAAAGTTCAGGGCACAGTTCTAGGGTGTGGTGCATCGGCCGGTGCCGGCGAGTTCTCCAGTCCAGTTAGAACAGTGTTCTTGGCGTTTAGCCTTTTACTGCTGATCACACTCACCAGCTTATCAGCACAGCGGCGCTTTAAAAGAACCCACATCACGCTGATGCACTGCTTTAGCATGAGCCGTCCATCATCCATCCGTCTGTCTGTCCGACTATCCGTCCCTCCGTCTGTCTGTCTGTCCGACCATCCGTCCATCCGTCTGTCTGTCCATCGTCCATCCGTCTGTCTGTCTGTCCGTCCAGCCATCCATCATCTGTCCATCCGTCTGTCCGTCCAGCCATCCATCATCTGTCCATCCGTCTGTCCGTCCAGCCATCCATCAGCCGTCCATACGTCTGTCTGTCCATCGTCCATCCGTCTGTCTGTCTGTCCATCCAGCCATCCATCATCTGGCATCCATCATCTGCCATCCGTCCGTCTGTCCATCCAGCCATCCATCATCTGCCATCCATCATCTGCCGTCCGTCCGTCCGTCCAGTTGTCCGTCCGTCCGTCCATCCATCCATCCATCCATCCATCCATCCATCGTCCGTCCATCCATCCATCCATCCATTGTCCGTCCGTCTGTCCGTCCATCTATCCATCCATCGTCCGGAGTCGGAGCGTTCTGTACGCGACTGTTTCCCATCACTGTAAGAGATGCTCGACCAGTTTAGCGTCCTGATCATTAGATTCCTATTCAAACGTTATTCCATTACACAAATAAACAGAAATCTATCAATTGTTTAGTTTTCTTCTCACATCAAATCAATGCAGTGATCACTTTATTAACCTCTTCAGCTCCTCGAGACCACCGGTGGTCCCAAACCGCACTTGATGTTCTTCATAACGTTCATATTCCATAAGCTCCATTCAGAAGCTGGGCATCGTATGAGGCTGTAGCTCTTCTCTCCAGTCTAATAGATGGTGATGTCATTTTAAACCCTTATAATAAAAGAAGCTGAGCTCAGTTTGTTTTTCTACTGAAAGTCGACCCGTTTTTCCCCAAATCTGGGCTCTAAACTATAAACAGACGGTGTCTCTTCAGTGATCTGCTCTGGAAACATCACTTTAATAAAGTAACACAGCGTCGGAGATTTTTGGCTTTCAGCAGTGAATTGTGAGCAAGTAGTGATATGTGGAGATCATAAAACACACGATCTGTTCATCTGAGGAGCTTTTACAAAAAATAAATTAATTTATTTCATGCAGTTACTGAATAATTCGCCTTACAATTTGGGCGAAAATCCAGATGGACAAAACAAAATATACCCTGGAGAATAAGACGCTACACGAGAAGAGCAGATGGAACAGCATGGCAGCCGTTCTGGTTCTGATCGTGAAGGATGAATATTTCCCGCACCTCCTAAACCAGCTTCCCAGACTGAACTTTGAGGCGTGCCTACAGGTTCTCCGAGGAACTGAACGTGAGTCTCCTGAAAAGAGTGGAAGCTGGAGTGAAGGGAAAGAGCTGAACCTCACGCAGCGGAGATTAGATTTAATTATTGTGTCATTTTTCCCTTCAATATTTGATGCTGAAAAATGGCCTCTGCCTTAAATGAGGCACAACCGTCCAAGTACTTTTGGGGTCTGCGGTGTTTCACCTACATTAAAGATGTGAGATAAAAAATGAACACAGTGGTTTTGAGCTCAATGTCATCTTTTCCTGTCAGATTTACAGCACGCTCACCTGCACAGCGACACTGTGGAGACCGAGGCAAATCGATGATGTAATTAAAGAGAGATTTTAATCTAATCTGCAGAACGTTTAGGTTCAATAAGGCTTTCACCACCAAAACGGCCGTAACGCGCAGGCTTTTATCAGGGAAGCACTTTTACAGCCAAACATCAAAGCAACAAACACTGCATAACATATTACATCAGCCAGAAACCAAACCACCAGCTCAGGCCTCTTTCACTGCTGCGGTCTCATTAAATAACGTTCATATGATCCACACAGTCACTCTGACAGACTGTAATACACTACAGGAAGCATAGGGGGTGATAAGGCTTCTACTGTTTCATTTAAAAAGCTCTATGATGTTCATATGATCCACACAGTCGCTCTGACGGACTGTAATACACTAGAGGAAGCGTAGAGGGCGATACGGCTTCTACTGTTTCATTTAAAAAGCTCTATAATGTTCATATGATCCACACAGTCACTCTGACAGACTGTAATACACTACAGGAAGCATAGGGGGCGATAAGGCTTCTACTGTTTCATTTAAAAAGCTCTATAATGTTCATATGATCCACACAGTCGCTCTGACGGACTGTAATACACTAGAGGAAGCATAGGGGGCGATACAGCTTCTACTGTTTCATTTAAAAAGCTCTATGATGTTCATATGATCCACACATGAGCATCAGAAGTGGACCTTGGAGAAATGGAAAAATCTCCTGGTCCAATGATTCCTGTTGTCATTCACATCATGTGGCCTGCTGGGTACATGTCCTCCGTTAGGATGATCTGGGTGATCTTCTGGTCAAGGCATTCATGTGGATGTCACATGAACGTCCTCGGAGGAAGCCTGTGCTTCCTTCACCCTCCTAGAATTGATAACATCATGTGATTGGGGAAGTCCTAACTGGCAGGTGGAATTGGAAACGACTAAATTGGAGAGAAAAATCGGGTAAAAATCCATAAAATATATAAAAGAATTCTGATTCTTACAGGACCTAAAGGATCTGCTGCTAACATCTTTGTGCTGGGCACCTTGGGAGGTCTTGTAGAGTCCATATGTCCTGCGAGTTGGAGCTGTTTTGAGCTTATTAGACTCATCGGTGTATGTTAATGTCTGCCCTCTTATTTAAAAAAGCCTAAAAGGTTTCGTGATGGCTTATCAGGATGCTAGCAGGACTACACATTGATGTAAAGGTGGGTGGTTTTCTTGTTTTGACAGTTACAGCTGAAGGCTGAGCTCAGACAGTCTGATATTACCCTCAGTAATAGCAGTTTATGGAAGTATGCATGGATGATAAATGAACAAATTAAACAGAAAGCAGGTAAATAAATATTTGTGTAAAAGTGGGTAAAACATGCAGCAGTTGGTTTATTCACAAGGTTAAGTAGGTCGCATTTCTGCAAACAGACCTTGCTATTTTTCTCAAGTAAAAGTGCCCTAAAACCTCTATTAAAAAGGAGCGAACTGTTTTGAAAGTAATTAATGTGAAACGTTAATTAAGCGATAAAATCTCGCATAAGGACGGCGAGTTAGACTTAATAACAGTGTCCTTCATCTAACCAGCGGTGCCCAGGGTCTGTGATCTATATAGGACGCTTGTGTGGGGGGGCGGGTAATCTGACAGTGAGGCTGTGTGTGTGTGTGTTTTAAAAGGCTTTGAATGTCTGCTGTCACTCTGATGGAGCTCTTTCATCTCTCTGCGTTATGAGTAATCAGTAATAAGAGCACTAGGCACAAAGCAGATTACAGTCACTCACTGCCTGCACATGAGTGGCCTCTTCATGCAAATTCTGACTCCTATATCAAAGCAGACTGTTAGCGTTTCATATAGTTACTGTTTAGTGAGCCAGAAGTCAAACACACTCGTTAAAGGCTGTTTGACTGAGCACAATGCAAACGACCGGTTCTAAAAGTTCTAAGTGCTGGAAAATGGCTGGATCGTCGGCTTAATTGTTGCCATGGCAGCTGCAGAGACGGCAGTCACTGCTTGCTAAGCTAAAGTGGCCTGCTAAAGTTGTTAGAACAAACACAGAGAGGTTAAAATATACCCATCAGTAGGGCCGTCCAGTGAAGATCCCTCCTTAGTAGCCTATTGGTCAAATGGAACAGTCTTAACGAGGCTGTATGTTGAGAGCACTGACAAGGCCCCGCCTCCTGCGATTGCGGTGCGTAACTTGTGAGGCAGCTGGTGAGAGACGGTGGAGCCTGTTGTATTGTAACTACTTACACACAAATACACTGCTCAAAAAAATAAAGGGAACACTCAAATAACACATCCTAGATCTGAATGAATGAAATATTCTCATTGAATACTTTGTTCTGTACAAAGTTGAATGTGCTGACAACAAAATCACACAAAAATCATCAATGGAAATCAAATTTATTAACCAATGGAGGCCTGGATTTGGAGTCACACACAAAATTAAAGTGGAAAAACACACTACAGGCTGATCCAACTTTGATGTGATGTCCTTAAAATAAGTCAAAATGAGGCTCAGTATTGTGTGTGGCCTCCACGTGCATGTATGACCTCCCTACCATGCCTGGGCATGCTCCTCATGAGGTGGCGGATGGTCTCCTGAGGGATCTCCTCCCAGACCTGGACTAAAGCATCTGTCCAACTCCTGGACAGTCTGTGGTGCAACGTGGCGTTGGTGGATGGAGTGAGACATGATGTCCCAGATGTGCTCAATCGGATTCAGGTCTGGGGAACGGGCGGGCCGGTCCAGAGCTTCAATGCCTTCATCTTGCAGGAACTGCTGACACACTCCAGCCACATGAGGTCTAGCATTGTCCTGCATTAGGAGGAACCCAGGGCCAACCACACCAGCATATGGTCTCACAAGGGGTCTGAGGATCTCATCTTGGTACCTAATGGCAGTCAGGCTACCTCTGGTGAGCACATGGAGGGCTGTGCGGTCCTCCAAAGAAATGCCACCCCACACCATTACTGACCCACTGCCAAACCGGTCACGCTGAAGGATGTTGCAGGCAGCAGATCGCTCTCCACGGCATCTCCAGACTCTGTCACGTCTGTCACGTGCTCAGTGTGAACCTGCTTTCATCTGTGAAGAGCACAGGGCTCCAGTGGCGAATTTGCCGATCCTGGTGTTCTCTGGCAAATGCCAAGTGTCCTGCATGGTGTTGGGCTGTGAGCACAACCCCCATCTGTGGACGTCGGGCCCTCATACCATCCTCATGGAGTCGGTTTCTAACCGTTTGTGCAGACACATGCACATTTGTGGCCTGCTGGAGGTCATTTTGCTCCTCCTGTTCCTCCTTGCACAAAGGCGGAGGTAGCGGTCCTGCTGCTGGGTCGTTTCCCTCCTACGGCCTCCTCCACATCTCCTGGTGTACTGGCCTGTCTCCTGGTAGCGCCTCCAGCCTCTGGACACTACGCTGACAGACACAGCAAACCTTCTTGCCACAGCTCGCACTGATGTGCCATCCTGGATGAGCTGCACTACCTGAGCCACTTGTGTGGGTTGTAGAGTCCGTCTCATGCTACCACGAGTGTGAAAGCATCACCAACATTCAAAACATCAGCCAGAAAGCAGAAAGGTACTGAGAAGTGGTCTGTGGTCTCTACCTGCAGAACCACTCCTTTATTGTGTGTGTCTTGCTAATTGCCAATAATTTCCACCTGTTGTCTTTTCCATTTGCACAACAGCTGTGAAATTGATTGTCAATCAGTGTTGCTTCCTAAGTGGACAGTTTGATTTCACAGAAGTTTGATTTACTTGGAGTTATATTGTGTTGTTTAAGTGTTCCCTTTATTTTTTTGAGCAGTGTACTTCTAAATTAAATACGATGTCCTTGAAATCACTCAGAACGTAGGCTGCATTTCAAGGCTGCATGCACAGGATCCTTTGCTTTGGAACAGCCTTCTATGACGTAGCGGCCGAGAACTGCAGCTCGTAGTTAGGAACTCAGCCCATTGACTTTCTGTTAAAGTGATGGAGGCCTGACCAACTCTGCAGGGTTTCACTTGCAGGCCGTCAGACATGCATCATTTGTTCTACTGAGTCCAACTCCTGCCAGAAAATAAAGGCTTGAAGCAACTTTTTGCTCTTGGTCTCCGCCTACAGTTTTGTAGTGGTATTTCACTTTTACACTGCTGTTGTAAATGCAAACCACACTTTGAGCGCCCCCTTACGGACAGCTGTACATGTGCGTTTGTTGACGAGGTGTGACTATCAAATCTGCACATGCGTGAAGGGGAGTCAGATTCTGGCAGGGAGTCCGAATTCGTCACAACACTTGCAAAGACGACATCAGAAGAGAAAGAATCATGTAGACTTGTAAGGAAGAGTAACATTAAGGATTTTACTACAGGAGGCTGCAAACTCTCAAGGCTTTCTTGGAGTGAGATTGACAGACTGACCAAATGTTTTAGCAGGAGTTGAATGTTTTCCTGTGCATCCCAGCCGGAAACGGAACTGGGATCTGGAAAAGCTGCCAAACTCTGTGAGACAGAGACGACACGTAAGGATGCTCTGCTGTCGGAGTTCCATTGTTTTCCTGTGAGTCTGTCCTGCGTCCTTTTGTTTCTTTTAGCTCTCGACAACAATTAATAGCCAAGATTTACTCTTGTCTAGTCTCTTGCTTGGTCACTCTCTCTTTTTCTACCCCTCACTTCCCCCATCACTGTCATCTTCGGTCCCTCCGCAGCCTCTGACGTGATGTCCACGCTGGGAATACCAAGCTACTTATTCTTATAGCTGCTAAGTCGTTGGTGTGACCTGGAGCGTTATGCGGTTCTGGCGAGAGGTTCTCGTGTCGCTCCTCCAAGGTTACATAGAGCTATAGCAGATGTTCCAGCCCAGAGTGGCAACAGCAGAGATGCCATTCTCAGTGTTCTAAGTCAGTGTAGCATCAAATTGAGTTGGGAGCTGTCGTTTTATGGTCAGTTTGTGATATAATGTTGTTTTAAAGCTACTGTTTACTGGTGTGGGGTTGGTTATGCTGCCGTGGCTGTGCTACTGTCTCTGAAGCGTCTACACAGTCAGTCCTGGCAGAGATAGAGAACTGTACAGAACCTCACTGCCAAGAGTTCAATGCCACCCAATCAGAAGTGGCTGAAACTCTACAGATACATGAGGATGGGAAAGGGGAGATGAAAGAGAGGATGAGAAAATGAAGGAAGGAACAAGAGAAAGGGGGACGTAAAAGGGGACAAAAGGAAAGGAGGGCAAAATAGAGTGAGGAAAATAGAGGGGACATAAGAGAGAGATTGTAGGGGAAAAAGAATGGGAAAAGAGAGGAATGAGACAAAAAGGGTAAGAGAGAGAGAAAGGGGGATAGATTGAGGAAGAGAAAAGCTTACATCAGCATCACAGACTCATTTGCATTCAGTGGACGTGTAACCTGTCTGTACACATACAGGCTGTCTATGTGTTATCTGTGCTTAAAATCTGCGTATACAATCAAATCCAGAGCCTGCCTCTCTTACATCTCTCTCTCTCTCTCTCTCTCTCTCTCTCTCTCTCTCTCTCTCTCTCTCTCTCTCTCTCTCTCTCTCTCTCTCTCTCTCTCTATTGTGTAACAGACCTGAATATGTCAGTATGAGCACTGCAGGTGTCAGTTATCTAGAACAGAGAGTCTAGATCCTCATAGTTCAGTTTCAGCTCGGCAGGTTTTTCATTCACGGCATGTTGTTCACTGTAAACATGTTTCATTCTGTTTCTAATGGGCGTTCATTCCATTCGCCTCCAAATATGACACACAGGAACGTTCTAACTGCCCGGGATGTGCCGTCTTGCGCATTTTTCAATTTGAATCTTCAGTTTTAAGAAAATAAATACATCTTGTTTTCCTGACTGTACATGGTGGTCCGTGTGTGTCGCTCCCCCCACAGAGGCAGCGTATACGAGACAGCCTAGACTAGAGGCGAAGCTCATGCTAACTCGGGAGCTGTGCAGCAGAGGGATGTTCAGGATTGATGCTGGATTTGGTTTGAAATGGGAAACAGCACCGCTGTGAAATGAAGCTGAATTGAGAAATCGTGCAGATCTGCACAACAACACAGGTGGGTTTGTTCTATACAGCGTCAGGACATACATATGTAATAATACTGTGTCCCCTATGGATTTTATATATTTATATATTCAGGCCTTGAAATAATGTTCACTGTGTGTTGTTTATACGTATGTAAGTACATCTATACAATAAGATTCTCTCTTTCATTCGTATATGTATATATCTGTATCTCACCACCACCATCGTCAGCGTTACTGCAGTCCTGAGAATGATCCACCACCCAAACAGTACCTGCTCTGTGAGGGTCCATGGGGGTCCTGACCACTGAAGAACAGGGTAACAGAGTATCAGAGAAACAGATGGACTACAGTCTGTAACTGTAGAACTACAGAGTGCAGCTATACAGTAAGTGGAGCTGATAAAGTGGACAGTGAGCGCAGAAACAAGGAAGCGGTCATGATGTTACGTCTGGTCAGTGTATATATATTCCCCTCTTCTGGGAAGCTTCTGTGAGATTTCAGTGAGAGTCTGAGGGAATTTGTATCCGTTCATCCAGAAGAGCATCTGTGAGGTCAGACACTAATGTTGGACAAGAGGGTCTGGCTCCACAATCTCCATCCCAAAGGTGTGTGATGGGGTTGATGTCAGGACTCTGTGAGGGCCACTCAAGTTCTTCCATACCAAACTCATCCAGTCATGACTTTATGGAGCTGCTTTGGTCACTGGGGCTCAGTCACGCTGGAACAGGTAAAGGTTCTTCCCCAAACTGTTCCCACAAAGGTGGAAGTGAACAACTGTCCAAAATATTTTGGTTCTGCTGAAGCTTTAAGATTCCCTTCACTGGAGCTAAGGGTTCTAGACCAACCCCTGAAAAACAGCCCCATATCATCATCCCTCCTCCACCAAACTTTACAGCTGGCACAGTGCAGTCAGGAAGGTGACGTTCTCCAAACCCAGACTCGTCCTTGAGACTGACCGATAGAGAAGCTGATTCACTCCACAGAACACGGCTCCACTGCTCCAGAGTCCAGTGGCGCCACTTTACTCCACTCCATCCAACGCTTGGTGATATAAGTCTTGCATGCAGCTGCTTGGCCATGGAAACCCATTCCATGAAGCTCCTGGCTCACAGTTTCTGTGCTGATGTTGCTGCCAGTTATTGATCAGCAGAGTGGTGGAGACTGACTTCCTCAGAACTCGGCGACCCGCTCTGTAACTTTTTGGTCTGACAATTCATGGCTGAGTTGCTGTTCTTCCTAAACATTAAGACCACTCACAGTCGATCGTGGAAAATCACAAACTGGCTTGCTGCTGCGGTGACGTCCCGTTACAGCTTGAACTCGGGGAGCTCTTTAGATAGATAGATGTATTAATGTGCCCCATGTTTATTTGTATGTAACTACCAACATTGTGTCCGAAATGTATTAATTGAAGCCAATGCAGTGATCATGTGCCTAATGGAAGTGTGTATCTGAGAGTTGCTGTCTGTGTGTATGAGTGTATACGGTGTGCAGTGGTGTTAGGCAGTGTGTGTCTGGTGGAGGTGTAGGAAAGTGCAGCCACAGTTCATAGATAATTCACAAGACGTGTCTAAATGTATTCTAGACATGCTGCTCGCTTTGCTGTGTCCTTGTTACCTCGCCAGTCAAACTCCACAAGGTTCCTGCTGCTCCTTTACAGAGAATGCATTGTTTTCTGTTTTTATTTTTGGCACCCCCCCCCCCTCCTCCTCCACCCCCTCCCCCCCAAAGTGTCTGGTCTCGCTGCAGAAATGCACAAATCAAGCAGCGTCTCTCTCTAACACAATAACAACAGGGCTCCACTTAGACAGCTTTACCAGCCCGACAGACGCTCCCTCCATTCCTCCTCCTACACCCCCTGTCTCAGTTTACCAGCCCGACAGGCACTCCCTACCTTCCTCCTCCTACACCGTCTCTCTCAGTTTAACAGCCCGACAATCACTCCCTCCGTTCCTCCTCCTACACCCCTCTCTGTTTACCAGACACTCCCTCCATTCCTCCTCCTACACCCCCTCTCTGTTTACAAGCCCGAAAAACACTCCCTCCATTCCTCCTCCTACACCCTCTCTCTGTTTACCAGCCCGACAAACACTCCCTCCGTTCCTCCTCCTACAACCTCTCTCTCAGTTTACCAGCCCAACAAACACTCCCTCCGTTCCTCCTCCTACACCCCCTCTCTCTGTTTACCAGCCCGACAAACGCTCCCTCCATTCCTCCTCCTACACCCCCCCCTCTCAGTTTACCAGCCCGACAAACGCTCCCTCCGTTCCTCCTCCTACACCCCCTCTCTCTGTT